>NC_053491.1:457191376-457491376 GCF_905171775.1 Rana temporaria
TTGTCCCGATACCGATACCAGTATCGGTAATCGGGACCGATACTGAGCATTTGCTGGAGTACTTGTACTCCCGCAAATGCCCCCGATGCCAGATCCGATACTAACCCCCCCCCGCCGCCGTTGCATACCGCAACGCCCCCGCTGCCTATTTAATCAGCGTGCGGAGAACATTACAGCTTTCATTTGAATAGCTGTCTGTTCCCCGCTGCGCCGTGTATAGACACTCCCCCTTGCTCGGGATTGGACAGATCACCTGTCCAATCCCGAGCAAGGGGGAGTGTCTATACGCGGCGTGGCGGGGAACAGACAGCTATTCAAATGAAAGCTGTAATGTTCCCCGCACGCTGATTAACCACTTACCCCCGGACCATATTGCTGCCGAAAGACCAGAGTACTTTTTGCGATTCGGGACTGCGTTGCTTTAACAGACAATTGCGCGGTCGTGCGACGTGGCTCCCAAACAAAATTGGCGTCCTTTTTTCCCCACAAATAGAGCTTTCTTTTGGTGGTATTTGATCACCTCTGCGGTTTTTAGTTTTTGCAGTATAAACAAAAATAGAGAGCCAATTTTGAAAAAAATGAATATTTTTTACATTTTGCTATAATAAATATCCCCCAAAAATATATAAAAAAACATTTTTTTTCCTCAGTTTAGGCCGATACGTTTTCTTCTACATATTTTTCGTAAAAAAAAAATCGCAATAAGCGTTTATTGATTGGTTTGCGCAAAAGTTATAGCGTTTACAAAATAGGGGGTATTTTTATGTCATTTTTATTATATTTTTTTTACTAGTAATGGCGGCGATCAGCGATTTTTTTTTCGGTATTGCGACATTATGGAGGACACTTCGGACACTTTTGACACATTTTTGGGACCATTGGCATTTTTATAGCGATCAGTGCTATAAAAATGCTTTGGATTACTATAAAAATGCCACTGGCAGTGAAGGGGTTAACACTAGGGGGCGGGGAAGGGGTTAAGTATGTTCCCTGGGTGTGTTCTTACTGTGGGGGGGGGGGGGGGGGGGCCTCACTAGGGGAAACACTGATCCTCTGTTCATACATTGTATGAACCGAAGATCAGCATTTCCCCTGCTGACAGGACCGGGAGCTGTGCGTTTACACACACAGCTCCCGGTCCCCGCTCTGTAACAAGCGATCGCGTGTGCCCGGCGGCGATCGCGCCCGCCGGGCACACGCACGGGGGTCGGGGGCGAGCGGGGGGCCCCTGGTGGCGGCTGGGAGAGAGGACGTCATACTACGTGCTCTCGCCCAGCCGAGCCACCTTGTGGACGTATAACGACGGTGCGCGGTCGGCAAGTGGTTAACTAGGCAGCGGCGGCATCTAGGTATGACATGGCTGCATATGTGGGGGACATGGCTGCATATGTGGGGGACATGGCTGCATATGTGGGGGACATGGCTGCGTATATGGGGGACATGGTTGCATCTGTGGGGGACATGGCTGCATATGTGGGGGACATGGCTGCATATGTGGGGGACATGGCTGCATCTGTGGGGGACATCGCTGCATTCGTGGGGGACATGGCTGCATTTGGGGACACATTTAAAAAAAAAGTATCGGTATTCGGTATCGGCGAGTACTTGAAAAAAAGTATCGGTAATTGTACTTGGTCCTAAAAAAGTGATATCGGGACAACCCTAGTTTTTGCTGTAATAAATATCCCAATTTTAAAAATAAAAAATATATTTTTTTCTCAGTTTAGTCCGATACGTATTCTTCTACATATTTTTGGTAAAAAAAAAAAATATCGCAATAAGCGTATAGTGATTGGTTTGCGCAAACGCCTACAAAATAGGGGATAGAATTATGACATTTTTGTTATTATTTCTATTTTTTTACTAGTAATGGCGGCGATCTGCGATTTTTGTCAGGAATGCGATATTACGGCGGACACATCGGACACATTTTTGGGACCATTCACATTTATACAGCGAACAGTGCTATAAAAATGCACTGATTACTGTATAAATGTGACTGGCAGGGAAGGGGTTAACACTAGGGGGCGATCAAGGGGTTAAATGGGTTCCCTACTAGGTAATTCTTACTGTGGGGGGAGGGGACTGACTGGGGGTGGAGACCGATCTGTGTCCCTATGTACAAAGTACACACCATTGGTCTCCTCTCCCTAACAGGACGTGGATCTCTTTGTTTACACACAGAGATCCACGTCCCTTGCTCTGTGACTGCCGATCGCGGGCGCCTGGCGGACATCGCGGCCGCCAGGCACGTGCATCGGCACCTGTGTGACGTGGCGGAGTGCGCGTGCGCGCCTCCCAGCAGCGCATGGCCAGAGGCCGTATATTGATGGCCTCCCGGCATTCTACAGCCACCTTGTGGCTGTAAATAGTCGGCGGCCGGATGGCAAGAGGTTAATATATATTTTTTTTACTAATAACGTCGGCGATCAGCGTTTTGTATCGTGACTGCAACATTATGGCGGACACATCGGACACTTTTGACGCCATTTTGGGACTATTGTCATTTATACAGCGATCAGTGCTATAAAAATGCACTGATTACTTGATAAATGTGACTGGCAGGGAAGGGGTTAAACACTAGGGGCGATGAAGGGGCTAAGTGTGTCCTAGGGAGTGATTCTAACTGTGTAGGGGCTGGGCTTACTGTCACATGACACTGATCGCTGTTCCCGATGACAGGGAGCCGACAATCAGTGTCCTGTCACTAGGTAGAACGGGGAGATGTTGTGTTTACACTGGAATCTCCCTGTTCTTCAGCTCTGTGACACGATCGCGGGCATACCTCCCAACTGTCCCTGATTTCGAGGGACTGTCCCTGATTTAGAGAAATGTCCCTCTGTCCCTCATTCTCCTCATCTGTCCCTCATTTTGCTCTGATCTATATAGATGTATATAAAATGCACTTTTTATCTATCAAAAAGTGTTTTCCAGTGCTAAACCTTTCATCTGATTTCTAAATTGCTGCATTTTTAGATTCCAAGAGCCAATATAAAGGAATAGTAGTGGTAAAAAAAGCACTTGTGGGTTTAACCAATCGTATGTTTTTGTACAATTCTCCTTTAAGGGGGCGTGGCAAGGGGTGTGTCCTATGCCTGCATACTTTTGCCGATAGGTGTCCCTCATTTCCATCTCAGAAAGTTGGGAGGTATGATCGCGGGCACCCAACGGACATCGAGTCTGCGGGTCCCGCAGGCACAGTCACGGAGCTCGCGGCAGGCGCACAGCGGCAAATTCAAAGTAACGTACAGGTACGTTACTTTGCGCAGCCCTGCAAGCGGTTAAGTGTTGACTTGAACTGCACAAGGTTAATATTGTTCTGTAGTCATAGGCGTGCACAGGGGGTGTGCCAGGCACACCCTAATCACTATGTCCATTGTAGATTCCCCCTACCGCCTGGGCTTACCCCTGTGTTGCCCCCACACGTGCCCCGCAGTGCTTCTGGCTTCCCTCCTCTTCTCCCAGCTTCTATGAGGGATGATTGAGGATGCAGAGCAGGGAAATGGGCAAGTAAATATGTAATTTACCGGCCCCTTCCTTTTCTAAATGAACACAGTGAACACACTCACTCACTGTCTTCATTCATAACTGAAGTATAGTAAACTGTGTTTACTATGCTTCAGATTGTGAATGAACAGGAAGCCGCTCAGCACTGAGCACTTCCTATTCATTCACTGTCCCGTGCAGCTGAGGCTGCAGCGAAAGCCATGTGTGTTTGAGCTTTGGGGTTCACACCCTAATGCACACCCATGTCTGTAGTACGCTGACATCTAGTGGCAGTTTTTGGCCACTACAGTTCTTGTTTATTTTCCTGATTTTGGTTTCTTCCTCCGTCTACCCTCCTGTTAAAATGTTACTAAACCCACAACAGTAAAATCAGTCTGTATAATATCAGTAAAGCATGCTTGTTATACTCACTGTGGAACCCAAGAAGTTAATCCTCCGCATTGTGTAAAAAGGCTGTTTGCTCCTGTCTCCTCTGACCCTCTCTTTCTGCCACTGTCCCCAATCCAACTCTTGATAAGACAGAGCCTTTGGAGTCATTCTGCACATGCTCAGTTTGGTGCATATTGCTAGAGATTTTTTTTTTTATGTTTTTCGGAGGGTGAATGTGATCAGCACAGGGCCAATCAGCACTGTCCAGACAGAAAACACCTCCTACAAGCTTTAACCAGATACTGATAGAAGTCACAGGACTGCTATATACTGCTGATGATTAGAGGTATTTAGCAGTTTATATTTACTAAAATAATTGCATTCCATATTCTGTGTACTGTGGGAGACCAGATATAGTGAATGCCGGGTCCTGAGTTTAGTAACACTTTAAGGCGATCGCATCCTGTGTCCTGCTTGGCTGGGAATACGAGTGAGGGCAAGATGGCCCCCACCCGTCTCCATAGCAGGGCAGAAGCGACGTCAAAACATCACTTCCGCCCATGCTTCTTAAGCCTCGTACACACGACCGAGGAACTCGACGGGCGAAACACATCGTTTTGCTCGTCGAGTTCCTTGTGAAGCCGTCGAGAAACTCGACAAGCCAATTTTCTCCATTCCCGTCAAGGAAATAGAGAACTTGCTCTCTTTTTGGCTCATCGAGTTTCTCGACAGTTTCCTCGACGAAAATGTACACACGACCGGTTTCCTCGGCAAAAAAATATCTCCCAGCAAGTTCCTTGCTGGTTTTTGCTGAGAAACTCGGTGGTGTGTACGAGGCTTTAAAGGCATATTTTCTTGTTGTCATTTTTTGACACTTTTTTTTTGCATCTTAGTGTAAATATGAGATGTGACGTCTTTTTGACCCCCAGATCTCATATTTAAGAGGACCTGTCATGCTTTTTTCTATTACAAGAGATGTTTACATTCCTTGTAATAGGAATAAAAGTGACCCATATTTTTTTTTGTAGTGTAAAAATTAACAAAATAAATAAAAATAAATAAGAAAACCAAAAAACATTTTTTAAAGCACCCCGTCCCGACGAGCTTGGGCGCAGAAGCGAACGCATACGTGAGTAGCGCCCGCATATGAAAACGGTGTTCAAGCCACACAAGTGAGGTATCACCACGATCGTTAGAGAGAGAGCAATAATTCTAGTCCTAGACCTCCTCTGTTACTGAAAATATACAACCTATAGAATTTTTTTTAAACGTCGCCTATGGAGATTTTTAAGGGTAAAAGTTTGACGCCATTCCACGAGCGGGCGCAATTTTGAAGCATGACATGTTGGGTATCATTTTACTTGGCGCAACATTATCTTTCACAATATAAAAAAAAATGGGCTAACTTTACTGTTGTCTTATTTTTAAATTCAAAAAAGTGAATTTTTTCCAAAAAAAGTGTGCTTGTAAGACCGCTGCGCAAATATGGTGTGACAAAAAGTATTGCAATTTATTCTCTAGGGTGTTAGAAAATATATATATATATATATATATATAATGTTTGGGGGGTTATAAGTAATTTTCTAGCAAAAAAAGCTGTTTTAATCTTGTAAACACCAAAACTGAAAAACAGGCAAGGTCCTTAAGTGGTTAAGTGCTAGTTAGTTCAGTCCTAGCTAGACCCTCCCTATTTCTTCCATGTTCCTTCAGTCAGTGTTATTTATTGGCAGCGACAGTGGGCTAGATTCACATAGCTCGGCGTATAGTTTGGCCGGCGTAGCACTTCTTATATGCGCTACGCAGACGTAAAATAATGAGCCCAGACCAGTATTCAGAAAGATCTGGCGCCGTACGTTGCGCTGGCGTAGTGTAACTAGGCCGGCGTAAGCCTGCCTAATTCAAAATAGGCTGGTAGGGGGCATGTTGTATGTTAATTACTAGTGACCCCACGTATTTGACGCTTCTACTGAACGGCGCATGCGCCGTCCGTGAAAGTATCCCAGTGCGCATGCTCGAAATCACACCGCAAATAGTCAATGCTTTCGACGAAAACGTAACTTACGCCCAGCCCCATTCACGGACGAGTTACGCAAACGACGTAAAACGTGAAAAATTTGACGGCTGTCCGACGTCCATACTGACTGCGCCATGTTTTTGGTGGTTTATCTTTACGCCTGAAAACGCCTTACGTAAACGGAAAATTTTAACTGCGACGGCCGGGCGTACATTCGTGAATAGGCGTATCTTGCTGATTTACATATTCTAGGCGTAAATCAGCGTACACGCCCCTAGCGGCCAGCGTAAATAGACAGCTAAGATACGATGGCGTAGGAGACTTACGCTGGTTGTATCTTAGCAACATTTAAGCGTATCTCAATTTGAGCATACGCTTAAATATACGACGGCACGGATTCGGACTTACGACGGCGTATCTACTGATACGCCCGTCGTAAGTCTACCTGAATCTAGCCCAATGTATTTAATTAAACATTTTTAGTGTATCTAAGGGCTCATGCACACAGAACATTTTAAAAACGCCAACGCTACAGTAGCGCTAAAAATGCCCGTTATTGTGCGTTTTTTCAAAATAGAAGTTATCCTATGTGCCCATGCACACTACATTAGGCTATTAGCATTTTTTGAGCTTTTACATCTAGGAGCAGAAAAATAAATAGTTTTTGTAGAGTTTCTTTGGAACGTTTTTGCAGCAGAAACGCTCCTAAACGCTAATAATATCGTTTTTGAGCTTTTTTTCTACTGCAAACGTGCCAAAAAATGCTAAAGATACTAAACCACTACTACAAAAAGCTATTACCAGTGTTATTTTATCCAGTGATTTTTCTAGCGTTTTTTTAACTTACAAAAAAACAAAACACTAGTGTGCATGGAGCCTTTTAAAGCAGAGTTCTGCCAAAAAAAAGAAAAATTAAAGGTCAGCAGCTACAAAAAGTGTAGCTGCTGACTTTTAAAAATTGGACACTCACGTGTCGCGTGGTACAGCGATGCAGGCGCATGAAGCCCCGCTCCTCTCCCCCTCCTCTCCGTGGGGCCGGCATGTGGCAGTTGGTTTTGCACAGAGCGCCCCGGATCCTCCTTTTTGGCGCTCCTGGCCCCTCCTGTGATGGAAGTACTAAAATTCCTATTTTGTGTTAAGCTAATTCTTTTATTAGAACCACTGAAATGTTTTTCTTATATTCTTTTTATTTATTTTATATTCCTTTATTTCTTTATCTATATAAGAGATATACATATGCATGTGTGAAGATATACTGTATATTCCAAGTGTTAATTTTCCTTAAAAGAGGTTATGTCAGATATAATGTTTTTAAAGTTACAAGTACATCTTAAACTTTGAGTGAGGACAAAAGACTAAAAGAGCTATTCAGCTGTCATTCCCCCTTGCTCCTCATTCCAAAGCCCCCTCCGTCAAGTAAAACAAATATGGCGATTGTGGAAGGAACTTTTGTGCCTCGTGAGAAGGCACAAAAGAGAACTGTTTATGCTAAATATGGACTTGCAAGAAGAAACCACCCCTCCTCCTCCTTGTTCCTTGAGCTGCCTATGTCCATATATGACTCTAAGGCCCCGTACACACGATAGAATCCATCCGCTGAAAAATCCCAGCAAATGGGTTTCTGCGGATAGATCCTATGGTGTGTACACTCCAGCGGATCTGTTTCCGCGGATATATCTCCCCTGGGATGGATTCCAGCAGATCGAATATTTGCTGACATGCCAAACAAATCCATCTGCTGGAATCCATCCCAACGGATGGATCCGCTGGTCTGTACAGACTCACCGGATCCATCCGTCCGAAGGGATCCCCCGCATGCGTCGTAATGATTCGACACATGCGTAGAATTCCTTATATGACAGCGTCGCGCACGTCGCCGCGTCATAATCGCGGCGACGGCGCGACACGTCATCGCCAGAGGATTTCGGCGCGGATTTCAATGCGATGGTGAGTACACTCCATCGCATTAAAATCTACTGAAATCCTTGAGAGGATTTATCTGCGGAAACGGTCCGCTGGACCGTATCAGCGGATAAATCCTCCCGTGTGTATGGGGCCTAAGGCCCCGTACACACGACCGAGTTTCTCGGCAGAATTCAGCCAGAAACTCGATCGGAGCTGTATTCTGCCGAGAAACCCGGCCGTGTGTACACTTTCGGCCGAGGAAGCCGACGAGTTCCTCGTCGAGCCAAATAGAGAACATGTTCTCTATTTCCTCGTTGTTCAATGAGGAAAGTTGGCTCGCCGAGATCCTCGGCGGCTTCACACAGAACTCGACAAGCAAAACGATGTGTTTTGCCCGTCGAGTTCCTCGGACGTGTGTACGGGGCCTGAGAAGAATGTTGCCCCTGCAAACTTGGGTTTAAGATCCCTGTATGACACGAAGGCATTTGTGCTAATTAAAGGCTTTTGAAACGTGTGCAGTACAGACGTCACAGGGGCATGTAATAAGGGACTGATCTATATGAAACTAACCAAACTGTATGCTTATGTTTGTGATGTCATTTTGTCTATAAGGGTATGGAATAAATGGGTTTGGCCTGCTCTCTGGCTGAATGTTGGAAAAAGGTGAAGGATGTAGACTGTTTATCTCTCCTTTCTGGTCTGCATGTTTCACTATTATGATTTGGGTCAAACGGCAGAAATGGGGTTCGCCCTGAGGTTGTATCAGGGGTCAATCCTTATCACTCCCTTCTGCCCAGTGCCCCTACAGCAAGCAGCTTGCTGTCGGGGCACCCAAGCAGGTACGCTCCTGACCTGTGGCTCTGTGTGTCCATTCACACACGGAGCCATGACTCGACCCACTCCCTCCGTCTCCTGATTGGCTTGCTGGCTGTGATTGGCAGCATCGGGAGCCAAACGCGAATCAGCAATGCGAGTCCCCGGAGAGCCAGGGCACTCATGGATATTGCTGTATCACGAGGGGGCTCAGGTAAGTATTAGGGGGGATGGGAGGGCTGCTGCACACAGAAGGTTTTTTACCTTTATGCATAGAATGCATGAAAGTAAAAAACCTTGTGCCTTTAGAACCATTTTAACTCCTTGTATTCCATGACAGAACCTCTTGCACTGTTGACACTCGAACATTCCAGACAATTTCTTGGTTAGAGAACACCACTTTCCCAGGTGTGGAGCATTTGGGGGCCAGTACTGCAGATAGGGTTGCCACCTCACTTGGTGCCTTGTCTGCATTAAATTAGTCTCAGAACCTGTGTACTTCATATGTCTTTGGGTTTAAAGGGATGAGGTGGCAACCCTAACTACAGATCCTGTACTGGTCTACAGCAAACCAGCTGTCACTTTTCTCCCAGTGACCAATAAAACAGTTGCCATGGGATCCCAAAGTAACTCCTACATCTCACTGTCTCCAGGATTCCAGGCTGGGTCCCTAGGCACTCTGTGCCATTATTCCAGTCCCAAAGTGTGGGGAACTGGCCACTAGTAGAGGTGTCAAGCAGTGGCGGCCCATCCATCGAGGGCGCCCGGGCGCCGCCCCCCCCCTCCCCCAATCAGTAAAAAAAAAAAAAAAAAAAAGTTTATTTAAACATGTCCCTTTAAGGATTTTTTTTTTCCAAAAAAGGTCCTTAGGCGCACTGTGTACGAGCGCCGGACGCCAGGAACAGTGCGGTGTGTGTAGCGCCACGTCTGTGCAATCACGGGATTGCAGACGAGGCGCTACATTGGAAGAAAAAAAATGCCGCTGTGGCGTTCTCCATCGCGCCACTTGCTTCCGGCGCGATGGACTTTGTTATTATTGCTCTGGTGCACACTTTCTATGTGCACCCGCACGTCTCTGTGCTAGTCCCGACGTCACAGGAAGAACAGGAAGTGACGTCGGGACTCTCGAGCTCAGTGCGCCTGGAAGGTTAGCAACGCTGTGTGTGTCTGCCATGATCCAGGTCTGAACCCCCTCACTGCCTAATAATACTAAAACAAACTTGTAACAGCGGACCCCTTCCCTCTGCTGGCTTGTAAAAAACATTCGGCGAAAATAACGGTCCCCCCCCCCCCCCCCGGTTATTCCAAAAAACATGTAAAAGCTGGCAAAACGGACCCTTCCCTCTGCTGGCTTGTAAAAAAAAAAAAAATTCGGCTAAAATATCGACCTTAACGGCCTGCCCCCCCCACCACTTATTAAAAAAAAATGTTATTTACTTAATTGGTGGAAATAGCAGCCGTAACGGCACTCAAACCCCCCCCCGCTTATTAATTTTTTTTAGGAAACCCCCCCCCCCCGCTTATTCATTTTTTTTACGATCTCCCCAACCCCCCCCCCCGCTTTAAAAATTTTTTGGACCCCATCCAATCCAGTTCCCACTCCCCCCCACCCCCCGGGCTTGTAAAAAAAAAAGTATTTAACAATGGGCGATAATAGCGGCTTATTCAAATGTTTTTTTTTTGTTTTATTTAATTGGTGTAAAAAGCAGCAGGAAGGGAACCCCTCCCCCCCCCCGCTTATTCAATTGGTTTTTATATTTAATTGGTGGAAATAGCGACTTGGGACTGGAATGTTGCAGGATAAGTCGGACCTGATGAGAACTGATCATATCTGTGCTACTTCAAGTCACAGCGACTTCAAAGTAGTCCGTGCATTACTTTTGTCCCACTTTGATGTGACTTGAGGTCCATAGACCCCCAGAATACACAGGCATTGCTTTAAGTCGCTGCAAAATCGCAGCAAAAAATTGTGGCAGAATCTTGCGACTTTCAGGCTAACACAGTCTGAAAGTTTGATGCGACTTAAAGCAATGCCTGTGTATTCTGGGGGTCTATGGACCTCAAGTTGCATCAAAGTGAGACCAAAGTAACGCAGGGACTACTTTGAAGTCGCTGTGACTTGAAGATATGAACGGTTCTCATTGGAAATCATGGGGTACGACTTGTCATGCAACGTTGAAGTCCCAAGTCGCAGGACAAGTAATGCAGTATGTCCGCAGTCTCTGGTCATCTTGTGCAGTATGTCCGCAGTCTCTGGTCATCTTGTGCAGTATGTCCGCAGTATGTCTGCAGTCTCTGGTCATCTTGTGCAGTATGTCCGCAGTCTCTGGTCATCTTGTGCAGTATGTCCGCAGTCTCTGGTCATCTTGTGCAGTATGTCCGCAGTCTCTGGTCATCTTGTGCAGTCTCTGGTCATCTTGTGCAGTATGTCCGCAGTCTCTGGTCATCTTGTGCAGTATGTCCGCAGTCTCTGGTCATCTTGTGCAGTATGTCTGCAGTCTCTGGTCATCTTGTGCAGTATGTCTGCAGTCTCTGGTCATCTTGTGCAGTATGTCCGCAGTCTCTGGTCATCTTGTGCAGTATGTCCGCAGTATGTCTGCAGTCTCTGGTCATCTTGTGCAGTATGTCCGCAGTCTCTGGTCATCTTGTGCAGTATGTCCGCAGTCTCTGGTCATCTTGTGCAGTATGTCCGCAGTCTCTGGTCATCTTGTGCAGTCTCTGGTCATCTTGTGCAGTATGTCCGCAGTCTCTGGTCATCTTGTGCAGTATGTCCGCAGTCTCTGGTCATCTTGTGCAGTATGTCTGCAGTCTCTGGTCATCTTGTGCAGTATGTCCGCAGTCTCTGGTCATCTTGTGCAGTATGTCCGCAGTCTCTGGTCATCTTGTGCAGTATGTCCGCAGTCTCTGGTCATCTTGTGCAGTATGTCCGCAGTCTCTGGTCATCTTGTGCAGTATGTCCGCAGTCTCTGGTCATCTTGTGCAGTATGTCTGCAGTCTCTGGTCATCTTGTGCAGTATGTCTGCAGTCTCTGGTCATCTTGTGCAGTATGTCTGCAGTCTCTGGTCATCTTGTGCAGTATGTCTGCAGTCTCTGGTCATCTTGTGCAGTATGTCCGCAGTCTCTGGTCATCTTGTGCAGTATGTCCGCAGTCTCTGGTCATCTTGTGCAGTATGTCCGCAGTCTCTGGTCATCTTGTGCAGTATGTCCGCAGTCTCTGGTCATCTTGTGCAGTATGTCCGCAGTCTCTGGTCATCTTGTGCAGTATGTCCGCAGTCTCTGGTCATCTTGTGCAGTATGTCTGCAGTCTCTGGTCATCTTGTGCAGTATGTCTGCAGTCTCTGGTCATCTTGTGCAGTATGTCTGCAGTCTCTGGTCATCTTGTGCAGTATGTCCGCAGTCTCTGGTCATCTTGTGCAGTATGTCCGCAGTCTCTGGTCATCTTGTGCAGTATGTCCGCAGTCTCTGGTCATCTTGTGCAGTATGTCCGCAGTCTCTGGTCATCTTGTGCAGTATGTCTGCAGTCTCTGGTCATCTTGTGCAGTATGTCTGCAGTCTCTGGTCATCTTGTGCAGTATGTCTGCAGTCTCTGGTCATCTTGTGCAGTATGTCCGCAGTCTCTGGTCATCTTGTGCAGTATGTCCGCAGTCTCTGGTCATCTTGTGCAGTATGTCCGCAGTCTCTGGTCATCTTGTGCAGTATGTCCGCAGTCTCTGGTCATCTTGTGCAGTATGTCTGCAGTCTCTGGTCATCTTGTGCAGTATGTCTGCAGTCTCTGGTCATCTTGTGCCCATTTAGAGTCCTTCATAACTAACAGTGTAATATTTTAGTTTGTTTGCGCCAATCTGTAAGCCTGCGCTATATACCATGATTTGTGATGCTGGGGCTATATACTCTGTGTTGTGATGCTGAGCTGTATACTCCGGACACTATGAGTGGAATACAGGGGACGGAGTGGGTGTATTCTATATGGGGTGTGGCTTATGAGAAGTGGGAGGGACCAAATGTGGAGGGGCGGGGTCTTGCGCCCCCCCATCCTAAAATGTCACCAGCCGCCACTGGTGTCAAGCACTTAACCTCCACTACAAGAGCAACCATCACCTTTGCCATGTCAGCCATCTCCTGACTGATTGGCTGCTCTGTATGTGACACAGACACTGTAGTCCTTAGCAATGACATTCTAGCTTCCTCTGGGTAGCACTCTGTACGTTAGACCCATGTACTGTATCTTCTCTAACTTCCATCACCTTGTTGTAAGCCCTGTTCTTCTAATATGCCATACATGCACCCCTTTAGAGAGGCTTCAGACCAGAAAAATAGAGTGAACAATTAAAGATTCTTTACTGAGGTAACAGTTCTCAAAAGCCATGTTCCACACTGTTCCTATACACTCAACAGTGCCCCATAAAGTGACTGTACTTTAGGCAGATGGCAAAGTCCATTAGGCAATCCTTTCAAGGCAAGAGCCCATTTAGGCAATAAATTCACAAGAGGCAACATATGTTTCTTAGAGTCCATAAGTTGGAATTAACCTGCACAGGCAATACAGTCCATCACAGGCATTTGTACGTTCATGTGGGTCTCAAGGCTCCAAACCCCATTGGTAACCCTGACTGGGCTCCCATCACCCCCCAAGAGGGGCTGATCACTCCGGTAGAGTAACAGCTACATTTTGGCAGTATTTTCCCAGGAAGCTCACTAGGGCATTAGATGAGCCCTTTCTACAGTATATTGTTTGACCTGTAGGGGGCAGTAATCCAGCATTAAAGTGTGGGGAAGATGGCCAGTTACCCTAACTCAACAGGTGAATCAGAGGACATAATGCAACATCAAGACAAGAAAATTTGCACCTGGCTGACCTTATTAACTTGAGGACATGAACAAAGACACATTAACCATTTTGGAGGCATCTGCCTTCATCTCTTTTATAAAAGCAGTAGAAATCAGAGCTAGTGAGCCTTACAAATTGTACTTATCATGGAACGCTAATGACTGAAGACCCAGCGCCTAAAACCCAAACTTCCTGAACTGGTAATCATTAGCTGTCATAATCAATAGGAGATCATGGGGTTGGTTTTCTTCCTAACCCCAAAACAATGCAGGATGAAAATATAAGTGTAGCAAGGTCCCAGGACTTCTTCGCTCTAATGAGAACCTCCAGGGCCAGAGACAGCTGACATCCTTCTGTACATGGTGGGTTGTTAGGCATGGTGGGTGCAGAGTAGTTAAAGTTTTTGGGCGCCAGACACTTCTTGAATTCAAAAGAGACTTCGATAGGAGGACAGCCATGCAGGGAAAGGAATCCAGAAAGACGTCACATCTGCATGTGCAGGAATGCTGTCTCCTTTGGCAACAGTCTTTGAGGCCTCGTACACACGGCCGAGGAACTCGACGTGCCAAACACATCGAGTTCCTCGGCCAGTTCAGCCCTGAAGCCGCCGAGGAGCTCGGCGGGCCGAGAGCTCCCATAGAACAACGAGAAAATAGAGAACATGTTCTCTATTTTCTCGACGAGTTCCTCGGCGGCTCCATCGGGCCGAAAGTGTACACACGACAGAGTTTCTCGGCAGAATCCAGCTCTGACCGAGTTTCTCGCCGAATTCTGCCAAGAAACTCTGTCGTGTGTACGAGGCCTGACAGTTTCTAACACAAACGTAACAGTTCTTTTCTCTTTCACTACAATCACTTCTTGTAGTTCTTCACCCAATGAGCTCGCTTTTCTCTAGGCCCTCTGATTTACTGAATCCCTTGAGCTCCTCCAATCTTCATAGTGGTATCAAGCGTCACCCCCGCTTCTCTGCTTGGTCCCTAGCTTGGCGCTCAAGATACTTCTCAAGCTTCACCCCACTGGCCTGCTCGGTCCCTGGCTTGACACACAAGGATGCTCTGCATGTGTCACCTCCGCTGGGTGGGTCCCTAGACTGCTTCCACTGAAGTTTCCAGATTCTTCACCGTCCCCGGTTGGTGAGAATACTGCTCCAGTACTTGCTTCAGTTACTCACTGTGGTCCCTGGTAATTAGGCAGACAGTCCCTCACTGGCAACAGCTTCCCTTCTACCTCCGCCCCACGAAAGGGTCTCCGGCCGGCAGAACCGTCACCTTTGGTTAGACTGCAAGCTGCAATCCCAACCCTACGCTGCTCTCTTGCTTCTGGAAAGGCCCCCAGACAGCCTAGTAGCCAGATGTGCCCAGGATAGGCCCCATCTCTGGCCTAGCACCTGGGCAATATGACACACGTCCACCCAGACAGCCGCCCAGGTGACACATAACCTGGATCACCTGACTCCACCCGAATATATAGGCTCTCCCAACAGGCCAAGGGATTCAAGAAAACCCCTGCCCATTGGCTGAGACACCCCATATACCCATAACCTGACCTTGCGTTGCCCTTCTCATATCTAGTACCACCAAGTACCTGGCCACCTAGTGGTAGAAGAGAAAAGTGCAACAAGGCCAAACTTAGGGAGAAATCAATAGATCTCTACCAATCAACCTGGATAACTACTCCTGGCAAGTAAATTTGTGGGGAGCAACTCTGCCTAAACTCCAGGGTGCAATATCAGTAACTGCATCTATGTTCTGAGACCTACCTCCTGTGGTGGACACATGTACTTAGCCAGTTGGCAGCCACACCTCTTCCTTGAATTTTGGACTGTGGACCCAGACCCTCCTATTACAATTGATCACAGGCTGTTTTTGCATGAAAATAATACAGAACCTTCCTGGTTTCTGCTAACCATTGGCTGTCGGCAAAGTGTTAGACCTTCTCATGCTACATACTGTATCAGAAGATGTTTGGTAAAGCAGAGCAGAAAAGGTAGCAAACCTGTAGAAAACAACAAATGCCACTGTGTGTAATAAATCTTATAAAAATTCTAGTAGTATTAAAATGTGGTAGTTTTAGCTCTTTACTATTGGAAAGAAACATGGCACAAGCCAATATCTTCTGTCCGCCAATAAAATCTCTGTGTTCTTTCATGACTATGGTATAACAGATGTGCAATTAAACCGTATTATTACCCCTACTACCCAAAACCAACCTTCTTCCCATTAAATGGAGACCACACCAGTTGTTGGGTAAAATAATAGGCCGTAGCAGCCTTATTTTTATTAAAGATAATAATTTAACAGTTTTAACGTAAACAACACACCTGTCCTATAACTAACTGACGTTGGTCTCTGCAGGCGAAAGCCTGTAACTGTAACACTATAAATATATATAAACATATATATATACACAAACTCAAACCCTGTATATATATAAACATATATATACAATTAACTCCTCAATTGCACTGCGGTCTCTCGTGCCCTTCTGTCAGGCCTCAAGCCGATGCGTGCTCAGAGACCCTCCCGACCGCAGTGCACCATACCGTTCCCTCCAGGTAACCTCCGTTATCTGGGCACCATCCTATTTCCTGTCACCGACAGGTCTTAACTCCCTTATTTTCCGGCTCCTCCTTCACCCGCAGAGACCAAAACCACGCCACAGCACCCAAGGGTAAAACCTTATCCTTGGGTGCCCCTCCACACCCTAATGGCCCTCTGAATCCCGTCTTGCAAGCCCAAGAACCACATGTCTATCCCAACTGACGTGAGATGCACCCCATCCCCTCGTAAATACCTCCATGTTTCTTCCTCCAGCTCCATGTGGCGCACCACCAGCCCCCCGTTCCGAGCCATGAACCTGCCCACATCCCGGTTGATCTTCCTTCGGGCCCGGTTGATCCTGCTTACTGACCTTGCTAACCTCCAGGCGGTCCGAGCAACAATGTCAGACCAAACTATAACCGTACCCGGAAACTCCGTCCTCAACCTTAGGATATCAAACTTAATATCCCTGGTGACATCGAGCATCGATCTGACCCCCAGGTCGTTAGTTCCGACATGTAACAATAGTACATCGGGAGGCCGGTCCAGCCGTGCAAAACGATGCACTTCAGGAACCATTCTGCCCCAAAGCATCCCCGGGACCCCCAGCCAGCGCACACAGGCTTCCTCCCTTGGGAAGCCCAGTTGCCGACCATCCGGCCTAATATCAGCCCGCCTTGCTCCCCATACTACATATGAGTGGCCCAGGATCCACACCAAGGCCGGGGTACCATCTGAAAGAAAGATATACAAGAAAGAACCGGGTAACTCACAGCACACCAACACACTGACCCCCAAATTTCAAACCTGATACACACCATGCACTTGTCCCCCCCCCCCCCCCCTCCCTATCAGGGATTAACTATCCAACAGATGAGGGCGGACGTAGCTCCTAAATCTCCTAGATTCCCACCTGCCGATTTGCTTCACCACCTCTACTCCCAAACCGCATCTATGTGCTTCAGTTGCCGCACCAATGCGGAAGGAGTGAGAAGACAAACTTTTCTCATCCACTCCCCCCGCACGGAGCCCTTTTTTAAAAATGGTAACAAATTGGTACCTGGAAAGGGGGGACCCATCACCATGTATCAAAAAGGAACCCTCTGCCCCCGGGCGCATGTCAAGAAATGCCCGAACCGCCCCCACCGGGCACAGCGTAGACCCCGGCAGGGCAAATAGTAGAACCTCTCGTCCCTTTCCCATCTGATCCGTTTTTGACTTGCGCAGCCAAAGCGACACCCTGTCTCGCCCACAACTTACCTCTTGATAACTCAGGCCGCCGGGCCTCTTCTTCGATGGGCTCACCAACTCCCCTATCCTGAAGGCCCCAAAGAACGCCAATATGAACGCCACCTTAAATAACGCTGACTCGTACTCCGAGGAACAAATACCCGGCAACTGCCCCACCAAACCTTGCAGCACCGAGAACGAAACCGGGCGCCTAACATCCCGGGTCATACGAGCTTTCCTATACCCCTTGAGCGCCTGCCTAACCCAAAAATCCTTGGTGAAATCTTGGCAACCCCGCAACTTGAACAGGAACGCCAAACCCGCCATCTTCTGATTTAGTACCGATACTGACACCCCATCCTCCATGCATCTAGCCACCCAATAAAATAACAAACCTTGCACGTCCGGCCCACAAGGATCAATCGCCGCCCAGGTAGCCAAAGACTCCCACTCTTGCCATACCTTACTGTACGCCACCCATGTGGCTTCACTCACTGACTTTCTGAGCCAACCAGAGATCACGCCAACGCAATCCTCCACAGCTCCTCTGGACAAGGCACTCCGTGTTGTTCCGATCCCGGCACCAACTCTCGGAACCTGTCCCACTGAAAACGAGATAAGGCGTCAGCAATGACGTTCTCCACTCCCGGTATATGAACTGCATGAATAAATACATTCCTTTGCAGACATCTCAGCACAAGGTGTTGCAGCAATCGCACCACCGGTGGCGAGGATGCCGACACCCGGTTAATCGCCTGCACCACTCCCAGGTTGTCACAGTGAAATCTCACCTTTTTATCCCTAAACTCTGCCCCCCACAGTTCCACCGCCAGAACCACTGGAAACAATTCCAGCAGGACCAGGTTCCTTGTAAACCCTGCTTCCACCCAGCTGACCGGCCACGGGCCCGCGCTCCACCTGCCCCGGAAAAAAGCTCCGAAGCCTGTGGACCCCGCAGCATCCGTGTATAACTCCAAGTCAAAATTGCTGACAGGGCCTGTCATCCATAAAGCCCTCCCGTTAAACTCCTCCAAAAATGAATGCCATACCCGTAGGTCCTCTCTGTGTATTTTTTGTAAGCTAACAAAATGTGTAGGAGCCACCACCCCCGCTGTGCTAGCCGACAGCCGCCGACAAAAAACCCGCCCCATTGGCAAAATGCGGCACGCAAAGTTCAGCTTCCCCAGCAATGACTGGAGCTCCTTAAGTCGAACTTTGTGCACCCCTACCATGCCCTTTACTTCAGCCTTAAGCGCCACTACCTTATCTTCTGGCAACCTGCATTCCATGACTTCGGAATCCAAAGTGATCCCTAGAAAAGTCATGACCGTGCGCGGCCCCTCTGTCTTCTCAGGGGCCAGCGGAACCCCAAAACTCTCCGCCACGTGTTCCAGGGTGGCCAGGAGCACTGACGCCACCCTGGAAGAAGCCGGCCCTACGCACAGAAAGTCATCCAGATAATGGATAACCGAATTCACTCCCGACACGTCCCGCACCCCCCATTCCAAAAAAGAGCTAAACGTTTCAAAGAACGCACAGGAGATAGAACACCCCATGGGAAGGCACCGGTCAACGTAGAACTGTCCTTCCCAGTGGCATCCCAACAGCCTAAAGCTGTCCGGGTGAACCGGCAGCAGCCGAAATGCCGCCTCCACATCCGTCTCTGCCATTAACGCCCCTTGCCCATATCGCCTAACCCAGTGCACCGCCGCATCGAACGCTGTGTAACTGACCGAACAAGCCTCCGGATCAATGGCATCATTGACCGACCCACCCTTCGGAAACGACAGATGGTGTATTAGCCTGAACTTGTTAGGTTCTTTTTTGGGCACCACCCCCAGCGGAGAGACCACCAAGTCCGCCAAAGGTGCTACCCCAAAAGGACCTGCCATGCGCCCCAGAGCCATCTCCTTTCTCAGTTTCTCCGAAACCACGTCCGGATGAAGTAACGCAGACCGTAAATTTCGTGGCACCGGGGGAACAACCCCCAGCTCACACGGAATCAAAAAACCCCACTGAAAAACCCCTCTCCAACATAGCCGCCGCCCTTCTATCCGGATATCTGCCGAGAAACGGCCGCATCTTTTCCACCTTCACGGGCGTCGTCCCTCTTGTGAGCAAACTCCCCGGTACGGCCCCTGCTCTGCTTAAAACACTTGGACTGCGGGTGGGAGCCACCGCAGCCCGAGCACTCGTGTTTGTACCGACAGGCACCCCCGAACTTCCAAGAGCCCGCATTAAATTGCCAACACACCCCTTTTGCTCTGCCGGCCGGTTGCCCCTGGGAACTGGAACCCCCGGCCCCCCCTGGAAATAACTGCCCTGGAGCCCTGGCCACTGTCATCAAGCATAACCACAAGTTCATGTCTTTTTGATTCCAACGCAGGTCAGGCCGGACCGCCATCCTCTGCCTAAACTGTTCGTCGTACCACGTAGCCACGCCAAGCCCCCATACACCCTGTGAGCCTCCCCAATGGCATTCTGGTAAATAAACAGACCTGAACAACATTCCGGCTTCTTTTCCCCCACTACACATGCCAGTATGCTAAATGCCTGTAACCAATTGGCGAACGTACGCGGGATCAGCCGGTACCTGCGCCTCTCCTCTTCCTCTTTCTTGGATTCGTCCGGTTTCCCCCTATCCAAATTAAATTTTTCTAACGGGAGCAAAGAAAAAATCTCCACATACTCACCCTTCCAGATCTTTTCCCTGACTTCAGACTTGAGATGAGTCCCTAGAGATGCTTCATAGCAAAGATATATCTCACATTACGCCGCATCTGCCAAGCGGATAATTTCCTGCCTGGCAGCAGTGTCCCCGGCCCCTTTTCCATCCCCTGCCGTCGTAGGAGCCACCACGCTGGCCTGAGCCACCACAGGCGGCACCACCGGGGGAGTCACCGAGTCCCCAGCCTGTGGAGCCGTTGAGGTTGCTGTAGCGGCCGGGGCCGCGGGGGCTACCACCGGCGGGGGCAAGCTTGCCACCACCAGCGGAGCCGCCGGCGCCGCCGGAGCCACCACCACACTCGGCCCCCCCCCCGCGGGAGCCGCCCTTGCCGCCGCCGGACCTGGCGCCGCCCCCCCCGCGCTCTCAAACCTGCCCACCAGTTCTTTCATGCACGCCAAGAAACCCGCAAATCCCCCCGCCAAAGATTCCTCCCGGACTCCCCCCCAGAATTCTTGGCCGCACGCTTCGCGGGGGGGGGCCCGGAGGGGCCCGAGGATCGGGATTCCCAAAGTGACGCTGGGCTCTTGGGGACGAATCCGGAGAAAAGCGCTCCGGAGGCCTAGACCTGCGAGCTCGTGCCGACGCGCGTCCCCCCTCGTTCGCTGGTGCGGGAGCAACCCCCAGTATGGGCCGCAGTTGATCCCGCAGCCAGTCAGGTCCATGGGCAGCTGCTTCAGCCTGCAGCTGGGCCCAAATAGCAGCAAGGTCAGACATACCTGTTGCTCTGAACTTTTCAGCTCATTGTGCTTGCCCAGGGGGGGGAACAGCCCCTTTTATGACCTCCTCTCCTCCCCCTCAACCCCTCACAGCCAATGGTTAATTTTCACTGATAACCCAGTCATGGGGGCCCTACTCTGAGTCACTGTGCTCCTGGATCCGGGCCTGCTGTACAAAAGGGAACGGCTGTAACTCCAACTTTTCTCCAAACCACAACCGGTATTGGAACAACTCTACCTACTGACACTGCCAAAGTGCTTACATATATACCTACATCACCTGAGACCAAAGCAATCCCAGGAACAAAGTATGAAACCACTAATACACCCTCTACCACACCGACCACAACTATACCAACTACCACCACCACCGCTGCAATCAAAACATCTACTATAGGTAAGTAGTAAGCTGTCCTCCATTTATAAACTGTACTTGTATGGCTGTAAATGTGCGGAAAAAATTACTTTCAGCTATTTTACCAATAAAGTATGGTCCCTGGCCACAGATCTGCAGCCTAATATTCTCTATGGCTGTAGAAGTGTAGATATGGAAGCCCCTTGCTGATGCTACCTGCCCCTATGGCATTCAGAATGAAGGGTTGCTCTATTTCAATGACCCCTTTTTAATGTACCTGCCACAACAAAAACGACCCCAGATTTAGTGGGGAAACTAGCAGAGATAAATCCTTCTGTGGTGTTGATGTGTTTACTTTAAAATACAATGGGCCAGATTCTCATAGAATCGGCGGCGGCGTAGTGTAAGCCATTTACACCACGCCACCGCAACTTACTGGAGCAAGTGCCGTATTCTCCAAGCACTTGCTCCGTAATTTGCGGCGGCGTAGTGTAAATGGCCCGGCGTATGGCCGCATAATTCAAAGGGGGCGGCTTGTATTCAAATTAAGCGCGCCCCCGCGCCGATCGAACTGCGCATGCACTGGGCAGAAAAATAGCCCAGTGCACATGCTCCAGCTCACGACGGAAAACGTCAATGACGCCGACGTGAGCGTCATTGACGTAAAGTCGTATTCGTGGACGACTTAGTAAAACGACGTAACTGACAGTTAAAGACGACGCTGACCCGACGCCATACTTAACATGGCATACGGCGGACTGGCGTAAGGTTACCCCTCATATAGCAGGGGTAACCTTATGCTTACGGAAACAACGTAAACGACACGGCGCAAATTCGTTCGGGAATCGGCGTATCAGGCTCATTTGCATAGTCAAATGAGAACTGAACGTAAACGCCACCTAGCGGCCAGCGTAGAATTACATCTAAGATCAGACGGTGTAAGTGACTTACACCTGTCGGATCTACGCCGTATCTATGCGAAAATGATTCTAGGAATCATACGCATAGATACCCGGGGCCAAAAACAGAGATACAACGGTGTTTCCTGAGATACACCGTCGTAACTCTTCTGAGAATCTGGCCCACTGTACTTAAAAACTGTAGTGTGATATATGCAATACCTTTTGTTACATATAAATATACACTATACATGCGCATGAACTTTAATGGCTCCCCAGTCTTAGTCCGTAGGGTTCAATATTGAGTTGGCCCACCCTTTGCAGTTATAACAGCTTCATCTCTTCTAGGAAGGCTGTCCACCAGGTTTAGGAGTGTGTCTATGGGAATGTTTGACCATTCTTCCAGAAGCGCATTTGTGAGGTCAGGCACTGATGTGGACCAGAAGGCCTGGCTCACAGTCTCCGTTCTAATTCCTCCCAAAGGTGGGAACCCTGTGGTTGAGGTCAGGACTCTATGCAGGTCAGTCAACTTCCTCAACCCCAAACTCGTTCATACATGTTTTTATGGACCTTGCTGTGTGCTCTGGTTCAAATAATTTGGTGGTGGGGGGATTATGGTGTGGGGTTGTTTTTCAGGGGTTGGGTTGGCCCCTTATTTCCCGTGAAGGGAACTCTTAATGCGTCAGCATACCAAGACATTTTGGACAATTTCATGCTCCCAACTTTGTGGGAACAGTTTGGGGATGGCCCCTTCCTGTTCCAACATGACTGTACACCAGTGCACAAAGCAAGGTCCATACAGACATGGATGAGCGAGTTTGGGGTGGAGCAACTTGACTGGCCTACACAGAGTCCTGACCTCAACCCGATAGAACACCTTTGGGATGAATTAGAGCAGAGACCAAGCCTTCTCGTCCAGCATCAGTGCCTGACCTCACAAATGTGATTCTGGAAAAATGGTCAATCATTCCCATAGACACTCCTAAATCTTGTGGACAGCCTTCCCAGAAGAGTTGAAACGGTTATAGTTGCAAGGGGAGGGCCAACTCAATATTGAGCCCTACAGACTAAGACTGGGATGCCATTAAAGTTCATGTGCGTGTAAAGGCAGGCTTTCCAATACTTTTGGAAATATAGTGTACCGGTCCAAAGGAACCCTACCGGCACGAGATGATTCCCATATGTCATATCTATGTCATAGATTTCTCAAGCTGACAGATTTGTTGGAGAAATGGTGATTGGTTGTGCTGGATATTTCCAGCCAATTATCACTGTCTTCCGCAGGGGTGTCTGAGAAAAATAAGCATGTGCAGGGACATTTGCTAGGTTTACAAAAGATCTGGGGCTAGAGCCCATAGCAGCGAAGTAAAGAAAGTCATACGCTTGGGCTGACATACACATGTAAATAATTTTCGTGTGTGTGTGTGTGTATATACTGTATATATATATATATTATGATTGCATCAGGGTCCCCAGGGAGTCCCCCTTACAACAGGGTTCCCAGAAAGCCCCCCCACTTACATCAGGGTCCACAGAGAGCCACTCCTTACATCAGGGTCACCAGAGAGAGGATGGGCAATGAGTGATGATGTCATCTCTCTGCTGCCACGGCTGCACAGTGAGAGCGGAACAGTGGTGCACTTGTGTCCTGGCTGCAGAGAGGCCATGGCCCTTCTCATATCTAGTACCACCAAGTACCTGGCCACCTAGTGGTAGAAGAGAAAAGTGCAACAAGGCCAAAATCAATAGATCTCTACCAATCAACCTGGATAACTACTCCTGGCAAGTAAATTTGTGGGGAGCAACTCTGCCTAAACTCCAGGGTGCAATATCAGTAACTGCATCTATGTTCTGAGACCTACCTCCTGTGGTGGACACATGTACTTAGCCAATTGGCAGCCACACCTCTTCCTTGAATTTTGGACTGTGGACCCAGACCCTCCTATTACAATTGATCACAGGCTGTTTTTGCATGAAAATAATACAGAACCTTCCTGGTTTCTGCTAACCATTGGCTGTCGGCAAAGTGTTAGACCTTCTCATGCTACATATCAGAAGATGTTTGGTAAAGCAGAGCAGAAAAGGTAGCAAACCTGTAGAAAACAACAAATGCCACTGTGTGTAATAAATCTTATAAAAATTCTAGTAGTATTAAAATGTGGTAGTTTTAGCTCTTTACTATTGGAAAGAAACATGGCACAAGCCAATATCTTCTGTCCGCCAATAAAATCTCTGTGTTCTTTCAGTACAAAAGGGAACGGCTGTAACTCCAACTTTTCTCCAAACCACAACCGGTATTGGAACAACTCTACCTACTGACACTGCCAAAGTGCTTACATATATACCTACATCACCTGAGACCAAAGCAATCACAGGAACAAAATATGAAACCACTAATACACCCTCTACCACACCGAACACACCTTTACAAACTACCACCACCACCGCTGCAATCAAAACATCTACTATAGGTAAGTAGTAAGCTGTCCTTCACCATTTATAAACTGTACTTGTATGGCTGTATATGTGCGGAAAAAATTACTTTCAGCTATTTTACCAATAAAGTATGGTCCCTGGCCGCAGATCTGCAGCCTAATATTCTCTATTTCTGTAGAAGTGTAGATATGGAAGCCCCTTGCTGATGCTACCTGCCCCTATGGCATTCAGAATGAAGGGTTGCTCTATTTCAATGATCCCTTTTTAATGTAACTACCACAACAAAAACTACCCCAGATTTAGTGGGGAAACTAGCAGAGACAAATCCTTCTGTGGTGTTGATGTGTTTACTTTAAAATACAATGTAATTAAAAACTGTAGTGTGATATATGCAATACCTTTTGTTACATATAAATATACACTAGGGGCCAGATTCACAAAGAGATACGACGGTGTATCTACAGATACACCATCGTATCTCTGACGTAAACTGGTCCTATCTATGCGCCTGATTCATAGAATCAGATACGCATAGATAGGGCTAGATCCGACAGTGTTACAATGTGTTACACTGTCGGATCTTTTTTTCAATTTAAAAATGGCGCTGGGGGCGTTCCCGCTGATTTACGATAAATAATATGTAAATCAGCGAGATACGCAAATTCACGAATGTACGCGGACCCGTCGCAGTGTTCTTACGTTGTTTCCGTAGCGGTTTTCCGTCGTATACTTACCCTTTCTTTTATCAGGCGCAGCCAATGTTAAGTATAGCCGACGTTCCCGCGTCGAATTTAAATTTTTTAACGTCGTTTGGGTAAGTCGTTCTCGAATACGGACGGACGTCGTTTACGTAAGCGTCGCAACCACTGACGTCCTAGCGACGTCAGTGGGAGCAATGCACGCCGGGAAATTTCGCGGACGGCGCCTGCGCATTTAAATCGGCGCGGGAACGCGCCTGATTTAAATAGTACACTCCCCTAGCCGCGGAATTTGAATTCCGCCGGGGGATTTAGGATCCGCCGTCGCAAGTTTGGAGGTAAGTTGTTTGTGAATTAGCCACTTGCCTCCTAAACTCGCGGAAGCGGATCTTAATTCACGTAGAATGAGCGGATCTATAGATCCGCTGCGCTACATGAATCTGGCCCTATATTGTCAAAAGTATTGGGACACCTGCTTTTACATGCACATGAACTTTAATGGCTCCCCAGTCTTAGTCCGTAGGGTTCAATATTGAGTTGGCCCACCCTTTGCAGTTATAACAGCGTCAACTTTTCTAGGAAGGCTGTCCACAAGGTTTAGGAGTGTGTATATAGGAATGTTTGACCATTCTTCCAGAAGCGCATTTGTGAGGTCAGGCACTGATGTGGACCAGAAGGCCTGGCTCACAGTCTCCATTCTAATTCCTCCCACAGGTGGGAACCCTGTGGTTGAGGTCAGGACTCTATGCAGGTCAGTCAACTTCCTCAATCCCAAACTTGTTCATCCATGTTTTTATGGACCTTGCTGTGTGCTCTGGTTCAAATCATTTGGTGGAGGGGGGATTATGGTGTGGGGTTGTTTTTCAGGGGTTGGGTTGGCCCCTTATTTCCCGTGAAGGGAACTCTTAATGCGTCAGCATACCAAGACATTTTGGACAATTTCATGCTCCCAACTTTGTGGGAACAGTTTGGGGATGGCCTCTTCCTGTTCCAACATGACTGTACACCAGTGCACAAAGCAAGGTCCATACAGACATGGATTAGCGAGTTTGGGGTGGAGCAACTTGACTGGCCTACACAGAGTCCTGACCTCAACCCGATAGAACACCTTTGGGATGAATTAGAGCAGAGACCAAGCCTTCTCGTCCAGCATCAGTGCCTGACCTCACAAATGTGATTCTGGAAGAATGGTCAAACATTCCCATAGACACACTCCTAAATCTTGTGGACATCCTTCCCAGAAGAGTTGAAACGGTTATAGTTGCAGGGGGGGGGGGGCAACTCAATATTGAGCCCTACGGACTAAGACTGGGATGCCATTAAAGTTCATGTGTGTGTAAAGGCAAGTGTCCCAATACTTTTGGAAATATAGTGTACCGGTCCAAAGGAACCCTACAGGCACGAGATGATTCCCATATGTCATATCTATGTCATAGATTTCTCAAGCTGACAGATTTGTTGGAGAAATGGTGATTGGTTGTGCTGGATATTTCCAGCCAATTATCACTGTCTTACCCAGGGGTGTCTGAGAAAAATAAGCATGTGCAGGGACATTTGCTAGGTTTACAAAAAATCTGGGGCTAGAGCCCATAGCAGCGAAGTAAAGAAAGTCATACGCTTGGGCAGGCATACACATGTAAATAATTTACGTGTGTGTGTATATACTGTATATATATATTATGATTGCATCAGGGTCCCCAGGGAGTCCTCCTTACAACAGGGTTCCCAGAAAGCCCCCCCACTTACATCAGGGTCCAAAGAGAGCCGCTCCTTACATCAGGGTCACCAGAGAGAGGATGGGCAATGAGTGATGATGTCATCTCTCTGCTGCCACGGCTGCACAGTGAGAGCGGAACAGTGGTGCACTTGTGTCCTGGCTGCAGAGAGGCCATGGCCATCTCTGAGAGACTCAGGGCTATGGGCCCCAGATTCTGGGCTATAGCCCCAAAAGCCACCCCCTAGTGACGCCACTGAGCATGGGTATTTGACATTTAAAAAAAAATCATTTCGAAAATCCGACTTTTGAGCTGACAATGCACAATGGATATGTGTTGACGGATGTGTCACCCAAACAGTTGGCTCCATACTCCTTGGCTATAAATCAGCAGGCAAAAGAAAATCGTATTCATTGGAGTGGACTCTATTATTCATTCCACGTGGCATAATACCGAACTGGTAAAAAAAGTGGTCAAAAAGACTATTTACCAGTTCACTTTTGAATTCAGAATGAACAGTAGCCCCTCCAAAACAGACCCATGCCCCATGCCCACCAAGTGACCGCTGGTCTTCCGGTAGAATCTAGTTGGAATTCTACTTTAAACACTCCAGAAGGTTATGGGGCAAGAATTCATACCCCATTGCCATCATAGGCATAATAAGAAACTAGAATACCTAGTTCTTCGATAAGCACCTAATTCCTTGCGCACACAACCGTTTTTCATGACGGGATTTCTCTCAAGCCTGCATTGCATACACACATTCAGGCCAAATACCGCCCGTTCAAAGCGCGGTGACGTACACCGTGTACGACGGGACTATAAAGGGGACGTTGCATTCCAACGGCACCACCCTTTGGGCTGCTTTTGCTGATCCTCGTGTTAGTAGAAGTTTGGTGAAAGACAATTTGCGCTTTTCAGCCTCATGCTTTTCAGTCTGTTACAGCGTGACAAATGTGCTATCTCCATTAGGAACGCTAGTTTTGCCAGACCAAGCGCTCCCGTCTCATACTTGATTCTGAGCATGCGCAGGTTTTTTTCCAATTGGAAAAGCATACACACGACTGGTTTTCCCGGTGGGAAAAAGTCCGCTGGGAATTCCAACGGGAAAAAATAGAACATGTTGGGGCAGATTCAGAAAGATCTGCATAATTTTCGGCGGGCGCCGTAACTTAAAGAGGTGAGTACCGTATTCAGAAAGAACTTGAGCCCTAAGTTACGGCGGCGTATCGTAAATGGGCCAGAGTAAGCCCGCGTAATTCAAATTATCAAGGAAGTGGGCGTGTTGTATTACAATGAGCCGTGACCCCATGTAAATGAGTGGCCGATCGAAAGGCGCATGCACGCGCATGCTCAGAGTCACGTCGCAAATACTCCCTAAGATACGTCGGCTCAATGCTTTGTCGACGTGAACGTAACATACGCCCAGCCCCATTCATGTACGACTTACGCAAACAACGTAAAATACGACGCTGTTCCGAAGTTTCCGACCTCCATACCTTAACATGACTTACCCCTGCTTTATGAGGGGTAAAGTTACGCCGGACCGACGCCTTGCGTAAACAGCATAGCTAAATCTGACGGGCGCAAGTATGTTTCTGAATCAGCGTATCTAGCTCATTTGCATATTCTACGCGTAAAACTACGGAAGCGTCCCTAGCGACCAGCGTAAATATGCACCCAAGATACGACGGCGTAAGAGACTTACGTCAGTCGTATCTTGGACAAATTCTGGCGTATCTGATTCTTTGAATCAGGCGCCGAGATACAACGCCTCATATTCGGACTTACGACGGCGTATCTGGAGATACGCCGTTGTAAATCCTTTGTGAATCTGGGCAGTTATATTTTTTTTCCCCACTGTTTTCCTGTCGGAAAAACTGTGATGCACATGGCCAGGATTTCCAGCCAAAAGCTCTCATGGCAGGAAATAGTCAACGTTCTTAGCAGAAGCTGGTCCTGCATGTTTTTTTTTAACATTTCAATTGAAATATTGTACTTTTCTTTCTGGAAATGAAAACGAATTGAGCTTTCTGTCCTACAATAAAATCTCGGTATCCTTTCAATACAAACAGGAACGACTATAACTTCATCTTTTCCCCAGACCACAAAAGTCATTGGAACAGCCGTGCCTGATAACACTGCCATATTGCACTTACAGGTATATCTACGTCACCTGAGACCAAAGAAAGCACAGGAATAAAATCTGAAACCACCAATTCTCCTTCTACCTCATCAACAACTACAGTACAAACTACCATCACTTCAATTAAAACAACTACTATAGGTAAGTAGTAAGCTGCTTCTCTCCACTTACATGTTTGTATAGTTGTAAAACCTTCCTGGTTTCTGCTAACCATTAGTGGTTGGGAGGATGAGTTTCTTGGGAAAATTGCCAATTCACAGTTCATTAGGCTGGAACTAATCTGTGAATTTCATGAGATTGTCCGCTAAACAATTTTTTGTCGTTATTATAATCAAGGAACGTCATATTATAATGTAATGTACATGATTTTTGGCATATGTACAAACCAAATATGTTTAAATGGTTAAAAAGGTTAAAAATTATAAAAACGATAAATTCGACTGTTAACGAATCTTAGATTGTATGGGAATACAAAGCAGGGTAACTAAGACTGACAGTGACAGATCATTCTCTGGGAGTGTGACATGTAAAAGAATGTACTATTAACAGAGAAATGGAGATCAAGTTACAAAGCAGATGGTCAGTCATGCCATGACAATTTTCACTTCTATGGATCAGAACACAATTTTCCAGAAACTTGGAAGAAGGTCCATGGATGAGAAAAAAATTAATTTTAAAAGATATTTTTAAGTAATTGTTTTGAAAAAAAAACACGTGGGTTTTGCACCATTTGTTTTGAAAAACAAAGGGCCAGATTCAGGTACAGCGGGCGTATCTGTGCGGCGGCGTAACGTATCCGATTTACGTTACGCCGCCGCAAGTTTTTCGGGCAAGTGCTTTATTCACAAAGCACTTGCCTGTAAAGTTGCGGCGGCGTAGCGTAAATTATAGTGCATTAAGGGGGAATTGTTAGATTTTTAATTTATTACTATTTTATGTGATAAGAGTTTCTGAGAATCAATATTTAAACATGATTTAAACATGGTAATTTTGAAGGTTGATGAGGAAAGAGAAAGGTCAGTTGCTGTGTAGGTTACATGTATTTTTGGAGTTCTACGTCAAGACAATGGGTGGAGATGTGTTACTTAATATATACAAGTGGGTGTTACGTTTGTGACAGGAGCTCATCACCGTTCTTGGAGCTATTCTAAAAGTAAATATGCTTAGCTTGGCTTTTAGTATAAGAATCCATGTGGTGTGAGTAGCTAGCTAGGAAACTCTGGGGTCACCCGACCCTACAGGGAGATGGGGGTAGGAAGCCCACCCAGCAGGAAGCTTTCTCTATGGAAGCCGAGCAGAAAGACGTACCATCATACCATCATAACATCTATTTCCTCCTTCTGAAACCTTCTGAAATTACCATCTTGCCATGTGTTATCAGCTGTCTTTATGTAAGCATTGACTGTTTTCTTGCCTATCTGAAGAATAAACCTTGTACTTTGGAAGAAAACCTGAGTCTTGAATATTGGGAACAAAGGGCCAGATTCAGGTAGAATCGCCCTACGCTGCGGCGGCGTAACGTATTACATTTACGTTACACCGCCGCAAGTTTTCAGCGTAAGTGCTTGATTCACAAAGCACTTGCCTGTAAACTTGCGGCGGCGTAGCGTAAATCCGCCGGGTGCAAGCCCGCCTAATTCAAATAGGGTGGGGACCATTTAATTAGGCGCGTTCCCGCGCCGAACGTACTGCGCATGCTCCGTCCCTAAAATTTCCCGACGTGCATTGCGCTAAATGACGTCGCAAGGACGTCATTGGTTTCGACGTTAACGTAAATGGCGGAAGACTTACGCAAACGACGTGAAATTTCAAATTTCGAAGCGGGAACGACGGCCATACTTAACATTGGCTAGACCACCTAGAGGGCAGGTTTAGTTTTACGCTGCGTATCTCTATGGAAACTACGTAAATTTACAGCGACGGGCAAAGCGTATGTTCGTGAATCGGCGTAACTAGTCATTTGCATATTCTACGGCGACCGCAATGGAATCGCCACCTAGCGGCCGGCCTAGAATTGCAGCCTAAGATCCGACGGTGTAAGTCACTTACACCTGTCGGACCTTAGGGATATCTATACGTAACCTGATTCTATGAATCAGCCGCATAGTTATGACAATCATATCTCAGAGATACGACGGCGTATCAGGAGATACGCCGTCGTATCTCTTTTATGAATCTGGCCCAAAGCGCCTGGGAAGGAGACTATTGACATAACACATGACACGTGTTAAAAATGTCCCCTCTTCCCCCATTTAACACATATGAGAAGATGTTTGGTAAAGCAGAGCAGAAAAGTAGCAAACCTGTAGAAAACAACAGATGCCACTGTGTGTAATAAATCTCATATCTCCTTATAAAAATTCTAGTAGTATTAAAATGTGGTAGTTTTAGCTCTTTACTATTGGAAAGAAACACGGCACAAGCCAATATCTTCTGTCCTCCAATAAAATCTCTGTGTTCTTTCAGTACAAAAGGGAACAACTACTCCAACTTTTCTCCGAACCACAACCGGTATTGGAACAACCCTACCTACTGACACTGCCAAAGTGCTTACATATATACCTACGTCACCTGAGATCAACGAAACCACAGGAACAAAGTATGAAACCACTAATACACCCTCTACCACACCAACCACAACTAAACCAACTACCACCACCATCCCAGCAATCAAAACATCTACTATAGGTAAAGGTAAAGGTAAAGGTAAGTAGTAAGCTGTCCTACCCTGTACCAGTGACATCTCCCAAGTCCCAGTGGGTCCTCCTCACTACAGCTGGTTCCATTGTCTGCAGGGCGGAAGCCAGGGGAGGCGGAGCAGGGAGGAGAAAGTTACACTCTTCTCCTCTGCCGGGAGCAGTCCTGGCAACCAATTTTTTTCTCGTGGTGTACACATGGCAGTGATGGGCTGTGGCAGGGGGCAGGACGTGTTCAGATGAATAAAACAATGGGGTAACACCACCTTGCTCCTGTGAATGCAAGCCACTGGCCGCAGTGTAAGCAGGCGGCGGAGTGATATTCAGCTGTCAGGGATGCTGTAGCCGGAACTATAGAGGTAGAATCGGAAAATGCGGCTTACTCCGCGGCCCATGGCTTGCACACACAGGAGTAACATAGCCAAATGATAAATAGACCGACTCGCAGCACTGCCATTATCATATAGGAGAGATGCCGAAATGGGAATCCCGCAGAAAAATAGCCCTGGGGTGTGTCGGATGTGCCTGAGCATTAGGGTGTGCCCAGGCACACGCCTATGCAGTATAGGTAAATAGTAAGCTGCTTCTCTCCAGTTACATGTTTGTATAGTTGTAAAGGTGCATAAAAAAAAACAGACCTGCAGCCTAGGATTCAATACCTCCCAACTTACTGAGATGGGAATGAGGGACACCTATTAGCAAAAGTATTCAGGCATAGGACACACCTCCTGCCACACCCCCATTAAAAAATAATAATTGGTTAAACCCACCAGTGTTTTTGTTTTTTACCACTACTATTGCTTTATATTGGCTTTTAGAATTTACAAATGCAGCAAAATTGAATTTAAAAAGGTTTAGCATTGGAAAACACTTTTTGAAAGATAAAAAGTGCATTTTATATACAACTATACAGATCAGACCAAATGAGGGACACATGAGGCGGAAAGAGGGACGGAGGGATATTGCTCCAAATCAGGGACAGTCAAATTGCTCTTGCAGATATCATCGCCCTGAACCCCTCCCGTGTGACCATCTTGGTTACTTGGGGAGCCACAGCCTGGTCTGAATAATGTGTCCGGGTTCCAGTCCACCTGAAACTCGAACACATGATTCAAAACCTGGACTGGCCGGGTGAATCCCGGACAGGTGGCAACCCTACTGGAAATTCAGCCTGCGTCCTCTTCTGGATTGCTACTAACGTCACAGCTTTGCCCAGCTGAATGTATCATACAAAACCTCAATCACAGTTCTAAGCAGCACATTAAAAGGCCAGGAGGTTTATTAACCACTTAAGCCCCGGACCATTTCACTGGTCAAAGATCAGGCCACTTTTTGCGATTCGGCACTGCATCGCTTTAACTGACAATTGCGCAGTCATGCGACGTGGCTCCCAAACAAAATGTATGTCCTTTTTTCCCCACAAATAGAGCTTTCTTTTGGTGGTATTTGATCACCTCTGCCATTTTAATTTTTTGCGCTATAAACAAAAATAGAGCGACAATTTTGAAAAAAAATCTATATTTTTAACTTTTTGCTATAATAAATATCCCCCAAAAAAATATATATAAAAAAAAAAATGTTTTTCCTCAGGCCGATACGTATTCTTCTACATATTTTTGGTAAAAAAAAAACATTGCAATAAGCGTAAATTGATTAGTTTGCGCAAAAGTTATAGCGTCTACAAAATAGGGGATCGTTTAATGGCATTCTTATAAGAAAAAGTTTTTTTACTAGTAATGGCGGCGATCAGCGATTTTTATCGTGACTGCGACATTATGGCGGACACATCGGACAGTTTTGACACCATTTTGGGACCATTGTCATTTTTACAGCAATCAGTGCTATAAAAATGCACTGATTGCTGTAAAAATTACACTGTCAGTGAAGGGGTTAAACACTAGGTGGCGCTGTAGGGGTTAAGTGTGACCTGGTGAGTGATTCTTACTATGGAGGGGATGGGCTGTGTGTGACATGACACTGATCTCCGCTCCGATTACACAGAGCGGCGATCAGTGTCATTGTCACTAGGCAGAGCGATGCTTGATTACATTAGCATCTCCCCGCTCTATCTCTCTGTGAGACGATCACGGGTATACCTGCGGCGATCGAGTTTGCGGGACCCACGGTCGGGCTCACGGAGCTCGCAGCAGGGTCGCCAGAATCGCGCGCGACCACACTGGGGCATCTTAAAGGGGACTGGCTGATCAGCAATAGATCACTAAAAGAGGTGATCTATTGCTGCCAAGGTGCATGGAGTGGCTGAATCACATTTCTCCCAATTCTGAACCATACTGCCCCTCACAAAGAATAGTGTAAAAAAAAAGAATGCAATATGTTGTTATCCTATGTGCATCGCAATGTAGGGTCTAAAGAGGAAATAAAAAGCTCTTGCTGGTTATATTTTGGGGGTAAATATCTGGGGATATGGAAATTATGTAAAAATTGTGTTTGAATAATAATAATAATAATAATAATAATAACACCGTATATACTCGAGTATAAGCCAAGTTTTTCAGCCCTGGACCTCAAACTTGGCACACATGTAGCCCCACTCTTCCTCTACAAGTGTGCAAAGTTTGTTGTTTGGGGAACCTACAGCCGGGGAGCACCGATTTTTCAAATTCAGGAACCCCTTCCATAGACTCCTATGTTAAACGGTAATTTCTCCGGTAACTTTGGGGACCCGATACCGGCCTTGACACACATGTAGCCCTATTTCTCCTCTACAAGTGTGCAAAGTTTGCTGTCTGGGGAACCTACGGCCGCGGAGCACCGATTTTTTTAAAGCCAGGCACCCCTTCTATATACTCCCATGTTAAATGTAAGTCTAGTCATGGGCACAGTGAGGCATGGACATAGTGAGGCACAGTGAGGCATGGACACAATGAGGCATGGGCACAGTGAGGCATGCACATGGACACATTGAGGCATGGACACAGTGAGGCATGGGCACAGTGAGGCATGGGCACAGTGAGGCATGGGCACAGTGAGGCATGCACATGGACAAAGTGAGGCATGGACACAGTGAGGCATGGACACAGTGAGGCATGGACACAGTGAGGCATGGACACAGTGAGGCACACCCTAGGCTTCTACTTGAGTCAATAAGTTTTCCCATTTTTTTGTGGTAAAATTAGGTGCCTCGGCTTATATTCGGGTCGGCTTATACTCAAGTATATACGGTAATTCACACTTAGTAAATATAAAATATGAATTCAAATCTGTTACCAAATGAAAACACTGTTGGGTCTACTTATAAATGTTCTCACACATGATTCACACAACTTTCACTCAAAAGGTGCACATGTTTCCAATTCCTGTGGATCTAATGAAAAAATGTGTGTAAACATTTATAAACAAACCCACCTCTGCCCCCCCCCCCCTCCAAAAAAAAGGTACAATACTTAGGGTAGTCTACAAAACCAAAGAGCAATTATACTATAATGAGGGGACATTTTGCTTCCAAGAGAAAACCACTTTTTGATACATTTCACCTAAAATGATATCTACTTCCCCAAATGCTGCTGTATGACACTTTGTGGAATTTCTATAGAACTACCGTCCTTCCTCACCGAAAGGGGTGGGGTGGGGTCCTTCTTCTGAGTCATTTAGGTCTATTTTAAAAACAACAGTTGCTTAAAGCGGAGGTTCACCCATAGCTTACACCTTTTCCCCTTAGATGGATGCTCGTTTTGTCTAGGGGAATCGGCTATTTGTTTTAAAATATGATCCGTACTTACCCGTTTACGAGATGCATCTTCTCCGCCGCTTCCGGGTATGGGCTGCGGGACAGGGCGTTCCTTCTTGATTGACAGTCTTCCAACGGTCGCATCCATCGCGTCACGATTTTCCGAAAGAAGCCGAACGTCAGTGCGCAGGCGCAGTATAGAGCCGCATCGACGTTCGGCTTCTTTCGGCTACGAGTGACGCGATGGATGCGACCGTCGGAAGCCTCTCGGAAGACTGTCAATCAAGAAGGAACGCCCGCTCCCGAAGACCCATACCCGGAAGCGACGGAGAAGATGCATCTCGAAAACGGGTAAGTACGGATCATATTTTAAAACAAATAGCCGATTCCCCTAGACACAATGAGCAGGAATCTAAGGGGAAAATAGAAAAAAAAAGGAATTGGGTGAACTCCCGCTTTAAAGAGAGGCTTTTGCAGAGCCTAAAATTGTTTAGAGCACCACCTGCTGACTGCAAATCATAAATATGAAATATTGTTTGCATTTCATGTTTACCAGATTCTAAAAGAAAAAATAATTATAATGATAATTATATTATTAAGTGGTCTTGCATAGCAAGATCACTTATTGTTATCTCACATATATATTATTATTATTATTCTTATAGTCAAATTTGCCCCCCTAACTCCTCCCACAGTTTTTACACTACATAGACGAGTAATATATCGAATCGTGCGGATTGTTCCCAAACGGTGGGCTATTACTTTTTGCCAAATCGTTCGCGAAATATCGTCTTTTTGGCGGCAAAATTTTCCCATAGGAATGAATGGGGAGAGCTAGAGTGTGAAATGTCAAAAACGGAAAAATCAGCACATGATTTGTAAACTGCGACCACTCCCTCATTTTCAAGCCGACCTACACAAATCTTATATCAAAACGTTCAGCTATCCCTGCTGCCACCACACGTGTTCACGGCTAAGTGATTGACCAAACCGTTTTCACAATATGATAATTTGTTTGCAACCTACGCCATCCATTATTTCAATGGAAGTCAATGGAGGTCAAGGTTTAGAAAACTAAAACTTGCTGGGGAATTTGTAAACTGCGACTGTGCCTTCAATTTTATTATTTCAGAGACATACTATACATCAAAATGTAGGTCTGGGTCTTGTGATTCGTAAAATATAAAGATATTCGCTGTACGATTTATAGTTTTTAAAATACAACCATTTGAACAGGACATGTATTAAAAAAAAATCCTCAATTTCTGCTGTGTTTACAGAGAGGCTGCAAACCAAACAATTGGTTTCCTAGGAGACGCTGAGGAGTTTAATAACACCTCACAAACAGCTGTGAGGTGAGTTGGCTCCTCCCACACAAGGCTGAGGGAACTTTCCTCTGCTTAGACTCGCAAGGCTCTCAAACTGGTGGCCCTCCAGCTGTTGTAAAACTACAAGTCCCATCATGCCTCTGCCTGTGCTGGTAACTGTCATTCTTGCAATGCCTCATTGGACTTGTAGTTTTGCAACAGCTGGAGGGCCGCCAGTTTGAGACCCCTGGTAGAGGCTGCTTGCATATGTTTACATTGGTTTCCTAGGAGACGCTGAGGTAAAAACCTTCATACACACATCTGTAAGGGCTTTCTATAGCTCCTCCCACACACTGTGAGGTGATATGGCTCAGTTTTTTTTGGCTCTGCGTAACTTCTGCATGCTCTGCATATAGCAACCAGTCCATAACAACCAGACCATAGCAACCAGTCCATAGCAACCAGTCCATAGCAACCAGTCCCTAGCAACCAGTCCATAGCAACCAGTCCATAGCAACCAGACCATAGCAACCAGTCCATAGCAACTGTCCATAGCAACCATTTCATAACAACCCTCCATAGCAACCCTCCATAGCAACCACTCCATAGCAACCGTCTATAGCAACCAGTCCAAAGCAACCAGTCCATAGCAACCATCCATAGCAACCAGTCCATAGCAACCAATCCAGAGCAACCGTCCATAGCAACCAGTCCATAGCAACCAGTCCATAGCAACCAGCCCATAGCAACCAGTCCATAGCAACCGTCCATAGCAACCAGTCCATAGCAACCAATCCATAGCAACCACTCCATAGCAACCACTCCATAGCAACTGTCCATAGCAACCATTCCATAGCAACCAGTCCATAGCAACCGTCCATAGCAACCACTCCATAGCAACCACTCCATAGCAACCACTCCATAGCAACTGTCCATAGCAACCATTCCATAGCAACCCTCCATAGCAACCACTCCATAGCAACCACTCCATAGCAACCGTCTATAGCAACCAGTCCAAAGCAACCAGTCCATAGCAACCAGTCCATAGCAACCAGTCCATAGCAACCGTCCATAGAAACCCGTCCATAGCCATCAGTCCATAGAAACCAGTCCATAGCAACCCTCCATAGCAACCAGTCCATAGTAACCCTCCATAGCAACCAGTCCATAGCAACCAGTCCATAGCAACCCATCCATAGCAACCAGTCCATAGCAACCAGTCCATAGCAACCGGACTGTAGCAACCAGTCCATAGCAACCAGACAATAGCAACCCTCCATAGCAACCAGTCCATAGCAACCAGTCAATAGCAACCAGTCCATAGCAACCAGCCCCTAGCAACCAGTCCATAGCAACCAGTTCATATCAACCAGTCCATAGCAACCAGTCCATAGCAACCAGTCCATAGCAACCAGTCCATAGCAACCCTCCATAGCAACCCTCCATAGCAACCACTCCATAGCAACCAGTCCAAAGCAACCAGTCCAAAGCAACCAGTCCATAGCAACCAGTCCATAGCAATCGTCCATAGCAACCAGTCCATAGCAACCAGTCCATAGCAACCAATCCAGAGCAACCGTCCATAGCAACCAGTCCATAGCAACCAGTCCATAGCAACCGTCCATAGCAACCAGTCCATAGCAACCAATCCAGAGCAACCATCCATAGCAACCAGTCCATAGCAACCAGTCCATAGCAACCACTCCATAGCAACCATTCCATAGCAACCCTCCATAGCAACCACTCCAAAGCAACCACTCCAAAGCAACCAGTCCAAAGCAACCAGTCCATAGCAACCAGTCCATAGCAACCAGTCCATAGCAACCATCCATAGAAACCCATCCACAGCCATCAGTCCATAGAAACCAGTCCATAGCAACCAGTCCATAGTAACCCTCCATAGCAACCAGTCCATAGCAACCAGTCCATAGAAACCCATCCACAGCCATCAGTCCATAGAAACCAGTCCATAGTAACCCTCCATAGCAACCAGTCCATAGCAACCAGTCCATAGCAACCAGTCCATAGCAACCGGACCATAGCAACCAGTCCATAGCAACCAGACCATAGCAACCCTCCATAGCAACCAGTCCATATCAACCAGTCCATAGCAACCAGTCCATAGCAACCAGTCCATAGCAACTGTCCATAGCAACTGTCCATAGCAACCATTCCATAGCAACCCTCCATAGCAACCACTCCATAGCAACGGTCTATAGCAATCAATCCATAGCAACCCTCCAAAGCATCCAGTCCATAGCAACCAGTCCATAGAAACCGTCCATAGCAACCGTCCATAGCAACCCGTCTATAGCCATCAGTCCATAGAAACCAGTCCATAGAAACCCTCCATAGCAACCAGTCCATAGTAACCCTCCATAGCAACCAGTCCATAGCAACCAGTCCATAGCAACCAGTCCATAGCAACCACTCCATAGCAACCACTCCATAGCAATCACTCCATAGCAACTGTCCATAGCAACCATTCCATAGCAACCCTCCCATAGCAACCCTCCATAGCAACCACTCCATAGCAACCAGTCCATAGCAACCCTCCATAGCAACCAGTCCATAGCAACCCTCCACAGCAACCAGACCATAGCAACCCTCCATAGCAACCAGTCCATATCAACCAGTCCATAGCAACCAGTCCATAGCAACCAGTCCATAGCAACTGTCCATAGCAACTGTCCATAGCAACCATTCCATAGCAACCCTCCATAGCAACCACTCCATAGCAACCGTCTATAGCAATCAATCCATAGCAACCCTCCAAAGCATCCAGTCCATAGCAACCAGTCCATAGAAACCGTCCATAGCAACCGTCCATAGCAACCCGTCTATAGCCATCAGTCCATAGAAACCAGTCCATAGAAACCCTCCATAGCAACCAGTCCATAGTAACCCTCCATAGCAACCAGTCCATAGCAACCACTCCATAGCAACCACTCCATAGCAATCACTCCATAGCAACTGTCCATAGCAACCATTCCATAGCAACCCTCCCATAGCAACCCTCCATAGCAACCACTCCATAGCAACCAGTCCATAGCAACCCTCCATAGCAACCAGTCCATAGCAACCCTCCACAGCAACCAGTCCATAGCAACCAGTCCATAGCAACCAGTCCATAGAAACCAGTCCATAGCAACCAGTCCATAGCAACCAGTCCATAGCAACTGTCCATAGCAACCATTCCATAGCAACCCTCCATAGCAACCACTCCATAGCAACCGTCTATAGCAATCAGTCCATAGCAACCCTCCAAAGCATCCAGTCCATAGCAACCAGTCCATAGCAACCGTCCATAGCAACCCGTCTATAGCCATCAGTCCATAGAAACCAGTCCATAGAAACCCTCCATAGCAACCAGTCCATAGTAACCCTCCATAGCAACCAGTCCATAGCAACCAGCCCATAGCAACCACTCCATAGCAACCACTCCATAGCAATCACTCCATAGCAACTGTCCATAGCAACCATTCCATAGCAACCCTCCCATAGCAACCCTCCATAGCAACCACTCCATAGCAACCAGTCCATAGCAACCCTCCATAGCAACCAGTATATAGCAACCCTCCACAGCAACCAGTCCATAGAAACCAGTCCATAGAAACCCTCCATAGCAACCAGTTTTTGATGGGGCAAATAGGATGGTGCAGTTTTGATGGGGTAGTTTTTGATGGAACAGTTTTTGATGGGGCAATGGACCGAACTGGATCGACACACTGTTGGATCACATTTACATCTCCAGGGGCACCGTCTCCAGTCAGGAGTATTGGTGGAGGCAAGACCACGCCACACAATTTCCCCAGAAATTGTATCTTTTCTAGTTATTATTATTAGTATTATTATTATTATTATTATTATTATTGTTATTACTATTATAATGATTATAACATTGTTATTATTATTACTATTGCTATTATAATGATTATACCATTATAATTATTGTTATTATTATTGGTATTATTATTACTATTACTATTATAAGGATTATAACATTATTATTATTATTATTATTAATATTATTATTACTATTATAATGATACCATTATTATTGTTATTATAATAACTATTATAATGATTTATTTGTTTGTGTCTTTTTTATATATATATTATATTATGATTATAACATTATGTTTATTGTTATTATTATTATTACTATTATAATGATTATACCATTATTATTATTATTATTATTATTATTATTATTATTATTGGTATTATTATTACTATTATAATGATTATAACATTGTTATTATTATTATTATTATTATTATTATTATAATTATTATTATTACTATTATAATGATTATAACATTAATATTATTAATATTCTTATTATTTCTATTATTACTATTACCAGGGCTTTTTTTCTCAGATAATAGGTGCTAGAACTTAAAGCTGAGGTTCACCCAAAAATCCACTTTTTGACATTAGCTGTAGCATACTGCTAACATCTGCAGTATGCTGTTTTTTGTTTTTTTTTTAACTTGTACTTATCGTTATATGAGCCCTTGTTATCCGTCTCCGAGCGGGGAATCCTGCGGGGAATGGGCATTTCTAAGAGAAGAGGAGTTGATTGACGGCTGCTAAGGCGCGTCTTGGCCTCTGTTTAATCTTCAACTGCCATGATGTTAGCATACCCGGCATGCCAGGAATGTAACTGCTTTTTCAAACTGTTAAATTTATGGGTTTACTTCCGCTCTAAGGATGCTGGAAAGTTCATTTTGAGGGTGAACCTCCGCTTTAAAGTGGATGTAAACCCGAAATGTATTTTTTTATTTTTTGCTGTCACAATGTAGAGTATAAGATTTCCTATCATCTGTGCCCAGTCTTGCCACAAAGAGTTAATCCAGCTCTGAGCAATCCTCTTTTATTATTCAGTGAAATAAAATGGACTTACAGAGAAAAACCTTAGTCCGTTCCGCCCCCTTGCTGTGAGTGACAGGTTAATTACATATCTAATGCACTAGCCTGGAGACAGGCATTATTTTTTAATTCTTTAATTCCCACCCCCAATTCCTTTTTTACTACTATTATAATGATTACAACATTATTATTATTATTATTATTATTATTACTATTATAATGATTATGACATTATAAATTATAATGATAAAGAAAATTATATTATTGTAAAGAACTGAACATAATATATAAAAATACACTGATAGAATAAAGCATTTAAAAAAAAAAAAAAATTCTTTAGTGCATTTCTATTTTCTCACTCTTAGACCAGATTGACTGTAATTCTTGTTTGGTAAGCAAGTTGAAGATGACGAAACATGTTCGTGGTGCTTAAAGTATTTATTGTTTATCGTGTCTTCTTTATCTCCAGCATCCTGTGAACACATTCCAAATAATTTAAAGCAATTCCACACTCTAATGCGGATTTCAGGTGTTCTGAGATGTGTGTCTGATTGTGATCCAGTGTCTCCTTATCATTTCAACTGTAGCTCAGGCTCCTGTGATATTCTGAGAACTGGTCCCCGATGCTTGTAAGTATTAAGTAACCATCCACCTCACTTGACCACTTACGGACCGCCACATGACTATATACGTCCTTAGTTTGAAGAGGGATATCTCGGTAACGGCAGCAGCTGCTGCCACAACCGAGGTGCCCATCTCGTCAGGCGGCAGTCCTGTAAACGCTCATGGTGGTCTCTGCGGCGGATTCGCTGCAAGATCACTGTTATCGGCAGCGGGAGAGGGGCCCCCCTCCCGCCGCTTTCCCACGCGATCCGTCGCTTACCGGAGCTGGCGGAGGTGATCGGGTCCTTTCTTGTGCTGGGCATGGATACGAATGAGGGCAAGATGGCCCCCACCTGTATCCATACCATAGCAGGGCGGAAGCGACGTCAAAACGTCACTTCTTTTTTTGAACGACGCATGCGCCGTCCGTGGGGGTATCCCAGTGCGCATGCTCGAAAATAAACTGGAAAAAATGGAACAAGCCAATGCTTACGACGGTGACGTCATTCTACGCAAATCCCTATTCGCGAATGACTTACGCAAACGACGCAAAAAATTCAAAAGGCGACGCGGGAACGACGGCCATACTTAACATTGAGTACGCCTCATAGTAGCAGGGGTAACTATACGCCGGAAAAAGCCGAACGCAAACGACGTAAAAAAATCCCCCGGCCGGATGTACGTTCGTGGATCGTCGTAACAAGCGAATTTGCATACTCAACGCGGAATTCGACGGAAACGCCACCTAGCGGCCGCCGAAAAAATGCACCTAAGATCCGACGACGTACTAAGACATACGCCTGTCGGATCGATCCGAGATGCAGTCGTATCTTGTTTTGTAGATACAAAACAAAGATACGACGCGCAAAATTTGAAATTACGCGGCGTAATTCTTTTGTGGATCTGCCCCACTGTGTAAAAATAAATAAAATCTAGTAAAATAAATAATATTTTTTTTTAAAAATGTTTAAAGCGCCCCGTCCCGACAAAGGCATGGGTAAATATGGTAAAGTATATTTCTATTGGGGAGGGAAATGTATACTGTTTTTTATTATCATGTATGTGCAAATTTAAATTTAATAAAAATACAAAGTAAAAAAAAATAGTTTTTTAAAGCGCCCCGTCCCGACGAGCTTACGCGCAGAAGCGAACGCATACGTGAGCAGCGCCCACCTATGAAAACAGTGCTCAAACCACACATGTGAGGTATCGCCGCGATCGTTAGAGCAAGGGCAATAATTCTATCCCTAGACCTACTCTGTAACTCAAAACATGCAACCTGTAGAATTTTTTAAACGTCGCCTATGGAGATTTTTGAGGGTAAAAGTTTGACGCCATTCCACGAGCGGGCGCAATTTTGAAGCGTGACATGTTGGGTATCAATTTACTTGGCGTAACATCATCTTTCACAATATAAAAAAAATGGGCTAACTTTACTGTTGTCTTATTTTTTAATTTAACAAAGTGATTTTTTTCCCCCAAAAAAGTGTGCTTGTAAGACCGCTGCGCAAATACGGTGTGACAAAAAGTATTGCAACGACCGCCATTTTGTTCTCTAGGGTGTTAGAAAAAAATGTATAATGTCTGGGGGTTCTAAGTAATTTTCTAGCAAAAAAAAATGTTTTTAACTTGTAAACACAGAGTCTGATAAACAGGCTCGGTCCTTAAGTGGTTAAATATCTAGAAAAAATGGCAGTGTCTACCTTTCTTGCTCTCTTGCTTTGCAGAATTTAGATTTTGTCAAAACCTCAGGTTCTCTTAGCCCCCATTCACACCTAGGCGTTTTTACGCCTGTAGCGCTACGCCGCTGCCGCCAGAGGGCTGAAAACAGATGTCCCTCTATGGAGATGGTTCACATCTCCACGCCGAACGCCGGACGCCTGTCGCCTGCCGCGTGAAAAAAGGTCCCGGACCTTTTTTTCAGGCGTCTTCGAGCGTTCGGCTAGGAGATGGGAATCATCTCCATAGAGGGGGTCATCTTGGGGCACATCTAGGCGGACAATACCGGCGTTTTGTCGCCGCAAATCGCGGTACAAAACGCTGCTATTTTTACCGCGATTTGCGGCGACAAAACGCCGCGATTTCGTCCGCCTAGATGTGAATGCAGCCTAAAGGGATGAGTTAGTAATCATGCATGAATCTTTTATATTAGTGTTGAGCAGAATATGCCATATTCGATTTCGCGATATATCACGAATATATAGCCGAATATTCGAGAAATATTCGCTAAATTTGAATATTCGTGATATTTTATCGAAATGAAATGTTTGCGAAATTTCGCTATTGCGAATGCGAAAATAATTGCGAAATTTCGACAACTGCGGTAGGAGCACTCTGATTGGCTCAGAATATTCGTGATATTTTATCGAAATTTCGCAAAATGCGAATGCGATATTTACTGCGGAACTTCGACAACTGCTGTAGGAGCACTCTGATTGGCTCAGAATATTCGTGATATTTTATCGAAATTTCGCAAAATGCGAATGCGATATTTACTGCGGAATTTCGACAACTGCTGTAGGAGCACTCTGATTGGCTCAGAATATTCGTGATATTTTATCGAAATTTCGCAAAATGCGAATGCGATATTTATTGCGGAATTTAATTTCGACTACTGCTGTAGGAGCACTCTGATTGGCTCAGAATATTCGTGATATTTTATCGAAATTTCGCAAAATGCGAATGCGATATTTATTGCGGAATTTCGACTACTGCTGTAGGAGCACTCTGATTGGCTCTGATGCAGAAGAAGGGCGAAGGAAATAATCGCGCGATATTCCGATTGCCGAATAATCGCATTGCGATTTTTCGGCAAGATAAAATGATCGCTTCAGCTACTCGGCCCAAGGTCTCTAATCATACCAGCAATGCTTTTAGACGTCGATGGAGATCTCTAGGATGTGATCTGTTCTAAAAATAAAATTGAAAAAATTTGAACATTCGGAATAGCGAATATTCACCGCGAAATTCGAAATATATCGCGAATACTCGAATATGCCATATTCGAGCCGAATATTCGCAATACGAATATTCGTGAGCAACACTATTTATAATGTGAAACTTTCCTTTATATCTCCAGGTGCCCCGAGACAGACCTCTACATATATACAGATGACCGGTGCGGCGGGAGGATATCGAAGCTCGGCCTGTTTATTGGAGTGGGAGTCGCTTTTGCTGTCCTTCTCGGTGTCACCATCACTCTGGGAATCTACCTGTACAAAACAAAGCGCCAAGCAGCTCAACAGAAAGATTCATTCTATCAGTCTATTGAATAGCCGCATTGCAGGTTACATGAGTCTTAGGTCTACAATGTCTTTGTTATGAACGCTGATAGCCGCAAACGCGGTAAAACGCAGCTAAACGCGGCAAAACGCTGCAAAATTCGCGGTAAAAAAACGGCGTTTTAAACGCCGTTTTTTGCCTTTGAAAACTTGAGTTTACATGTGTTTGCATTTGCTTCTCGTGTGCATGGGGCCTTATAGTTAAAGTGCAATTCCAGCTTAAACCCAACCAGCCTTAAAAATGTGCCCTCCCCTCCTCCTTACACATTTGCTGACTAACCTGTGTAAGAAAGATGTACACTATATTGTCAAAAGTATTGGGACACCTGCCTTTACACGCACATGGGGGCAGATCCACAAAGAAATTACGCCGGCGTATCTACTGATACGCTGGCGTAATTTCAAAATTCCCGCATCGTATCTTTGTTTTGAATCCTCAAAACAAGATACGACGGCATCTGGGTTAGATCCGACAGACGTACGCCTTAGTACGCCGTTGAGTCTAAGATGCAATTTTCCGGCGGCCGCTGGGTGGCGTTCACGTCGTAATCCGCGTCGAGTATGCAAATTAGCTTTTTCCGACGATCCACGAACGTACGAGCGGCCGTCGCATTCTTTTACGTCGTTTCCGTTCGGCTTTTTCCGGCATATAGTTAAAGCTGCTATCTGGTGGCGTACTCAATGTTAAGTATGGCTGTCGTTCCCGCGTCTAATTTTGAAATTTTTACGTTGTCCGTGAATGGGGCTGGACGCCATTTACGTTCACGGCGAAAACAGTGACGTCCTTGCGACGTCATTTGGAGCAATGCACCCTGGGAGTTTTGACGGACGGGGCATGCGCAGTTCGTTCGGCGTGGGGACGCGCTTCATTTAAATGAAACACGCCCCCTACTTGCCGCATTTGAATTCCGCGCCCTTAAGCCGCGAGAAATACACTACGCCACCGTAACTTACGGCGCGAATTCGTTGAGGATTCAAACTTATGCCAAGTAAGTTACGGTGGCGTAGCGTATCTTAGATATGCTGCGCCGATGCAGATCTTTGTGGATCTGCCCCATGAACTTTAATGGCATCCCAGTCTTAGTGCGTAGGGTTCAATATTGAGTTGGCCCACCCTTTGCAGCTATAACAGCTTCAGCTCTTCTGGGAAGACTGTCCACAAGGTTTAGGAGTGTGTCTATGGGAATGTATTACCATTCTTCCAGAAGCGCATTTGTGAGGTCAGGCATTGGTGTTGGACGAGAAGTCGTGGTCTACACTCTAATTCATGCCAACGTGTTGGGGTCAGGCCAGTGAAGTTCCTCCCCCCCAAACTTGCTTTGTGCACTGGTCCAAATAATTTGGTGGAGGGGGGGTTATGGTGTGGGGGGTTGTTTTTCAGGGGTTGGGCTTGGCCCCTTAGTTCCAGTGAAGGGAACTCTTAAGACCTCAGCATACCGAGACATTTTGGACAATTTCATGCTCCCAACTTTGTGGGAACAGTTTGGGGACGGCCCCTTCCTGTTCCAACACGACTGCGCACCAGTGTACAAAGCAAGGTCCATAAAGCCATGGATGAGCGAGTTTGGGGTGGAGGAACTTGACTGACCTGCACAGAGTCCTGACCTCAACCTGATAGAACACCTTTGGGATGAATTAGAACGGATACTGAAAGCCAGGCCTTCTTGTCCACATCAGTGCCTGACCTCACAAATGCACTTCTGAAAAAAATGATCAAACATTCCCATAGACACACTCCTAAACCTTGTGGATGGCCTTCCCAGAAGAGATGAAGCTGTTATAGCTGCAAAGGGAGGACCAACTCAATATTAAACCCTACGGACTAAGACTGGGATGCCATTAAAGTTCATGTGCGTGTAAAATCAGGTGTCCCAATACTTTTAAACAATATAGTGTATATCTTTTTACATAGATTAGTTAGCCTAGGTGTTAGGAGGGGGCAGCAATTGTACGACTAGTTAGTTTTAGGCTGGAATTCTACGTAAATGTATGGTATTGTGTTCTTTGTTTAGATACACATGTAAAATATAATGACTTGATGTAAATAATGTTTTCATTATGTATTAATATTTAAATGCCTTGTATCGTTGTATAGTTTGTATTTATATATGTATGTTCTGCCCCACTTTTATGTAACTTTTCTGTATTGTATTAAACCGCATCAGCTGATTATTGTTTTTTTTTGTATGCTGACATCTAGTGGAAGTTTTGGGCCATTATAATTTGTTTAATATGTATTTTGGGTTTCTCCCTCTTTAGAGCTAGTTAGTTCAGTCCTTCAACAAGTCAAAGAGAAACAGCGCTTAGGGCCCTTGGTGCAATTAACTACATTGCGGTATTCCCCATTGGGTTAGATGGATATAAGCTCATCAATGAAAATAGCATCCCTTAACCACTTCAGTCCTGGAAAGTTTTACCCCCTTCCTGACCAGAGCACTTTTTATCATTTGTAACAGTGGGGCTGTCAGTCTGTAGAGTGGGGTGCAGGATGTGTCCATCAGTCTGGAGGAAGGAGAGTTGGCCTGCCAGTCTGTAGAGCGGGGTGCAGGCTGTGTCCATCAGTCTGGGGGAAGGAGAGTGGGCCTGTCAGTCTGTAGAGTGGAGTGTAGGATGTGTCCATCAGTCTGGGGGAAGGAGAGTGGGCCTGTCAGTCTGTAGAGTGGGGTGCAGGATGTGTCCATCAGTCTGGGAGGAAGGAGAGTGGGGCTGTCAGTATGGAGAGTGGGGTGCAGTATGTGTCCATCAGTCTGGGAGGAAGAAGAGTGGGGCTATCAGTCTGTACTGTAGAGCGGGGTGCAGAATGTGTCCATCAGTCTGGGACAAGGAGAGTGGGCCTGTCAGTCTGTAGAGTGGGGTGCAGGATGTGTCCATCAGTCTGGAGGATGGAGAGTGGGGCTGTCAGTCTGTAGAGTGGGGTGCAGGATGTGTCTATCAGTCTGGAGGATGGAGAGTGGGGCTGTCAGTCTGTAGAGTGAGGTGCAGGATGTGTCTATCAGTCTGGAGGATGGAGAGTGGGGCTGTCAGTCTGTAGAGTGGGGTGCAGGATGTGTCCATCAGTCTGGAGGATGGACGTGTTGGGCTGTCAGTCTGTAGAGTGGGGTGCAGCATGTGTCTATCAGTCTGGAGGATGGAGAGTTGGCCTGTCAGTCTGTAGAGTGGGGTGCAGGCTGTGTCCATCAGTCTGGAGGATGGAGAGTTGGCCTGTCAGTCTGTAGAGTGGGGTGCAGGATGTGTCCATCAGTCTGGAGGATGGAGAGTTGGCCTGTCAGTCTGGAGAGTGGGGTGCAGGATGTGTCTATCAGTCTGGAGGATGGAGAGTTGGCCTGTCAGTCTGAAGAGTGGGGTGCAGGATGTGTCCATCAGTCTGGAGGATGGAGAGTTGGCCTGTCAGTCTGAAGAGTGGGGTGCAGGATGTGTCCATCAGTCTGGAGGATGGAGAGTTGGGCTGTCAGTCTGGAGAGTGGGGTGCAGGATGTGTCCATCAGTCTGGAGGATGGAGAGTTGGCCTGTCAGTCTGGAGAGTGGGGTGCAGAATGTGTCTATCAGTCTGGGGGAAGGAGAGTGGGGCTGTCAATTTGTAGAGCGGGGTGCAGGATGTGTCCATCAGTCTGGAGGATAGAGAGTTGGCCTCTCAGTCTGTAGAGTGGGGTGCAGGATGTGTCCATCAGTCTGGAGGATGGAGAGTTGGGCTGTCAGTCTGTAGAGTGGGGTGCAGGATGTGTCTATCAGTCTGGGGAAAGGAGAGTGGGGCTGTCAGTCCGTAGAGTGGGGTGCAGGATGTGTCCATCAGTCTGGAGGAAGGAGAGTTGGCCTGTCAGTCTGTAGAGTGGGTGCAGCATGTGTCCATCAGTCTGGAGGATGGAGAGTTGGCCTGTCAGTCTATAGAGTGGGGTGCAGGCTGTGTCCATCAGTCTGGAGGAAGGAGAGTTGGCCTGTCAGTCTGTAGAGTGGGTGCAGCATGTGTCCATCAGTCTGGAGGATGGAGAGTTGGCCTGTCAGTCTATAGAGTGGGGTGCAGGATGTGTCCATCAGTCTGGAGGATGGAGCGTTGGCCTGTCAGTCTGTAGAGCGGGGTGCAGACTGTGTCCATCAGTCTGGAGGAAGGAGAGTTGGCCTGTCAGTCTGGAGAGTGGGGTGCAGGATGTGTCCATCAGTCTGGGGAAAGGAGAGTGGGGCTGTTAGTCTGTAGAGTGGGGTGCAGGATGTGTCCATCAATCTGGGGGAAGGACAGTGGGGCTGTCAGTCTGTAGAGTGGGGTGCAGGATGTGTCCATCAGTCTGGAGGATGGAGAGTTGGCCTGTCAGTCTGTAGAGTGGGGTGCAGGATGTGTCTATCAGTCTGGAGGATGGAGAGTTGGCCTGTCAGTCTGTAGAGTGGGGTGCAGGATGTGTCCATCAGTCTGGAGGATGGAGAGTTGGCCTGTCAGTCTGTAGAGTGGGGTGCAGGCTGTGTCCATCAGTCTGGAGGATGGAGAGTTGGCTGTCAGTCTGTAGAGTGGGGTGCAGGATGTGTCCATCAGTCTGGGGGAAGAAGAGTAGGGCTTCCAGTCTGTAGAGTGGGGTGCAGGATGTGTCCATCAGTCTGGAGGATGGAGAGTTGGCCTGTCAGTCTGTAGAGTGGGGTGCAGGATGTGTCTATCAGTCTGGAGGATGGAGAGTTGGCCTGTCAGTCTGTAGAGTGGGGTGCAGGATGTGTCCATCAGTCTGGAGGATGGAGAGTTGGCCTGTCAGTCTGTAGAGTGGGGTGCAGGCTGTGTCCATCAGTCTGGAGGATGGAGAGTTGGCTGTCAGTCTGTAGAGTGGGGTGCAGGATGTGTCCATCAGTCTGGAGGATGGAGAGTTGGCCTGTCAGTCTGTAGAGTGGGGTGCAGGCTGTGTCCATCAGTCTGGAGGATGGAGAGTTGGCTGTCAGTCTGTAGAGTGGGGTGCAGGATGTGTCCATCAGTCTGGAGGAAGGAGAGTGGTGCTGTCAGTCTGTAGAGCAGGGTGCAGGATGTGTCTATCAGTCTGGGGGAAGGAGAGTGGGGCTGTCAGTCTGTAGAGTGGGGTGTAGGATGTGTCCATCAGTCTGGAGGATGGAGAGTTGGCCTGTCAGTCTGTAGAGTGGGGTGCAGGATGTGTCCATCAGTCTGGAGGATGGAGAGTTGGCCTGTCAGTCTGTATAATGGGGTGCAGGATGTGTCCATCAGTCTGGAGGATGGAGAGTTGGCCTGTCAGTCTGGAGAGTGGGGTGCAGGATGTGTCCATCAGTCTGGGGGAAGAAGAGTAGGGCTTCCAGTCTGTAGAGTGGGGTGCAGGCTGTGTCCATCAGTCTGGAGGAAGGAGAGTGGGGCTGTCAGTCTGTAGAGTGGGGTGCAGGCTGTGTCCATCAGTCTGGAGGAAGGAGAGTGGGGCTGTCAGTCTGTAGAGTGGGGCTGTCAGTCTGTAGAGTGGGGTGCAGGATGTGTTCATCAGTCTGTAGGATGGAGAGTTGGCCTGTCAGTCTGTAGAGTGGGGTGCAGGCTGTGTCCATCAGTCTGGAGGATGGAGAGTTGGCCTGTCAGTCTGTAGAGTGGGGTGCAGGATGTGTCCATCAGTCTGGGGGAAGGAGAGTGGGGCTGTCAGTCTGTAGAGTGGGGTGCAGGATGTGTCCATCAGTCTGGGAGGAAGGAGAGTTGGCCTGTCAGTCTGTAGAGTGGGGTGCAGGCTGTGTCCATCAGTCTGGAGGAAGAAGAGTAGGGCTTCCAGTCTGTAGATGTTTCCATACCCCTAGACATTTCATTTAGGTATTTTCAGCTAAACTCACACCCCTCTGCAGTGAATAAGGAAGTTGCAGACCTCTGAATCCATTTTAATAACAATGGGGTAGATTCAGGTAGCCATTGTGTCTGCGTAACCATAGTTAGGCAGCGCAATTGGTTACTTGCGCCGGCGTAACGACTTCTCCTGATTCAGAGAGCTTGTTACGCCAACTGCAGCCTAAGATATGCGTGGCATAAGGCTCTTATGCCCTCATATCTTAGGCTGCATTCTTACGCAGGCCACTAGGTGGCGTTCCCGTGGTGGTCAGCGTAGAGTATGCAAATTGCATACTAACGCCGATTCACTACCGTACGCGCGCCCTGCGTACGCAGTTTACGTCGTGTTTAGTGTAAGGCTGCTCCTGCTAATAGCAGGCGCAGCCAATGCTAAGGATACCCGTCGTTCCCGCGTCGCGAGGTTTACATTTTACGTAGTTTGCGTAAGTGAATCGTGAATGGCGCTGGACGCCATTCACGTTCACTTTGAAGCAAATGACGTCCTTGCGACGTCATTTACCGCAATGCACGTCGGGAAAGTTTCCCGATGGAGCATGCGCCCTACGCTCGGCGCGGGAACGCGCCCAATTTAAATGATTCCTGCCCCCTACGGGATCATTTACATTAGGCGCCCTTACGCAGGGCATTTTTGAGGAGCGCCCACGCAAATTACGTGGCTACTGCTTCATGAATGAAGCGTAGCGCAAATAATTTGCGTAGGCGCAGGGTCTCCGTAAGGAGCGCGCAGCTGTACCTGAATCTACCCCAATATACAAAGGATAGGATGCCTCAAATTAATTTAATCAGTAAACCTGTAATACCAGCATACATCAGCAGATGGAGATCTAACCTCACATTTCAGAGACACACATTACACTTCATAGGGCAATCATTACTCAATTCACACTCTTCATTCATATACAATGTAATAGATGACGGGTGGATGTCTTCTATGTGTATAATAACGATCTCATTCTGCACAATGCTGGCTGTACACATTCATCTCTACTACTGTAATTATTATGTAATGGATTTATGACTTCAATTCCATTATTAGGAGATTACATGCATGGTTAGGTTGCAGCAATAGCTTCTGTCTGATAAATTATTCTTCTTTTATTTTTTTTTGTATTTTTGTAATACGCAGATTAGCGGAAAATGAACGTTCAATCCACAGTTTTGCCTAATAGCAACCACAATGACACTGCCTTGCTTTGGTGGTAGGTAGTAGGCCTTGTTCACACACCGATGCCAAAGCCTGTAGGGGTCTTCAAACGACGGCCCTCCAGTAGGGTGACCACGTGTCTGATTGCCCGGGACAGTCCCGCGTTTTTCAGGTCTGTCCCGGGCACATTCATTCCAGGACAATACAGTGTCCCAGAATGAAACTGACACAGCCACCCCCCGGGCCAATCTGATGCCCCCCAAAAAGGCCACCACATCACCGCTTTACTCACTGACAGTACTTGTCCTGGCCGGGAATGCCTGGAGGAGCACAATCCCCGCCCCCTGCTTGTGATTGGAGAAATCATAAATCCCGCCTCTTGTGTCCAATCACTGAGCTGTGATTCGTTACAGCAAGGGCCGGCGCTAGCGCAAGGCAACATGGGCACTTGCCTTACGGTGCCAGCGCCGGCCCTGGGGGGGGGGGGCGACAAAAAAAGCTCCCCGTTCAGAAAAAATTAAAACCCGTCCTACGGCCTCAGGGACGGCTGCCGCCCAGGTCACAGCTCAGCAGGCAGCCAGCACGGCACCCCGGCGCTGCAGAGGGGGGGGCGCCGTCACGCCCGAAGTGTCTGACACACACTCACACTGGTCCCCTTGGCCCTCCCTTCCTCCTTCCTCCCTCCCTCCCTCCTCCTCCTCCTCTCCCCCGCTACTGTCCTGGGTAGCACGGCGTCGTTGCAGAAAGCGTGCATGCGTAATGCATGCAGCTTCAAACTCTAACGGCGCCAGCCGCCAGTAGCAGAGGGCACTGAGTCTGACTGACTGAAGCCGGGACCGGGACGGGACTGACAGACTACAGCCGTACACACTGAAGAAAAGTAACGGTAAGGCCGCCCGTCCCCTCCCCCTTATCTAGCAGGCTGACAGGCTGACAGGTGTCATTATCATAGGAGGTGGGACTTTGTAGTAAAGAGGCCCCTGGGTAAACAGGCTGCATTGATAGCAATGGCGAGGCTGCATTGATGGCAATGATAAGGCTGCATTGATGGCAATGTTGAGGCTGCATTGATGGCAAAGGCGAGGCTGCATTGATGGCAATGGTGAGGCTGCATTGATGGCAATGGTGAGGCTGTAGATGCACACTGTCAGTGTTGGATCACTGTTCTGTCTATCATAGGAGGTGGGACTTTGTATTAAAGAGGCCCCCGGGTAAACAGGCTGCATTGATAGCAATGGCGAGGCCGCATTGATGGCAATGAAAAAGGCTGCATTGATGGCAATGTTGAGGCTGCATTGATGCCAATGGCGAGGCTGCATTGATGGCAAAGGTGAGGCTGCATTGATGGCAATGGTGAGGCTGCATTGAAGGCAATGGTGAGGCTGCAGATGCGCACTGACCCTTATTTTTCTTCAAAGTTCTTTATTTAAAAAAAATGTAAACTTCCCTCTTTAAGTGAAGGTGTGTGTTATACACCGATAAATACAGTATATATTAAAAAAAAAAAAAACATGCAAAAGCACATAAATCTTAAAAAAGAAAAACATGTATACATTTAAAAAAATATACAAAAACATGTAAAAATACAAAAACACATGAATCTTAAAAAAAAAAAATCAAAAACATGTATAAATTAGGAAAAATACAAAACACATCAATCTTAAAAAAAAAAAATCATGTATAAATTAAGAAAAATACAAAAACACATAAATCTTAAAAAAATTATCCAAAACATGTATAAATAAAATAAAGGATTAATTAAAAAAAAAATACAAAAACAAATAAATTTAAAAAAAAAATATTAAAAAAAAAAGTATAAATTAACCACTGCAGCCCCTTCCTGACCAGGCCATTTTTTGCGATACAGCACTGCGTCGCCTTAACTGCCAATTGCGCAGTCGTGCAAAGCTGTACCCAAATAAAGTTTATGTCCTTTTTTTCCTACAAATTGAGCTTTCTTTTGGTGGTATTTGATCACCTCAGTTTTAACTCCTTGCGCCATAAACAAAAAAAGAGCGACAATTTTTGCTTTAATAAATATCCCAAATTTATACAAAAAACGAATTTCTTCCACAGTTTAGGCCTATCTATATTCTTCTATATATTTAAAATAAATGAATAAAGTTTTGTCTTTAGTTTAGTAGAAGCTATTGCTGGAAGCTGACATCCCCGAATGGATTGAGCTTTGGGGAAGTGACAGGTTCTCTTTAAATGAAGAAGTTGTTTTCCTGTGTAAGGTACCAATCCCCCCTCCTCCAGCCACAGGGCTGAATCCATATGTCAGCGCTGAGTCAGTTCGGAGGACCGGAGGCAAGCTGCACAGCACAGCGAGGACACCTCGGCACGAAGGAGGCCGACTCTTGTCAGAATCCCCGAGGGGCCCCAAATCACGGCGTGCGGAGGTTTAAATGATTCGTAAACTTAAAAGGAAAAACAGATTGAGCCCCCCCAACGCATTATACCTCCGATGACTCACACATGACATATTCACTAACACCCCCACTGATCGACAAGGAGATCGCTGAGACGATTACTGATGCCTTACATCGCCGTGTGCATTAAATGTATTCAAGGGCTTTATTTTTTTGTTAAAGTAAGATTTATAATCAGGTTAAAAAAAAAAGACAAAAAGATACAAATTCATCACTTTCAACCAATAGAATAAAAAATAATAAATCAATAAACTGAAAACCTGCGTATACAGAATCCTAAATCCATAGGAAGGCCTTTGAATCAATTTATTTTCCGAACCGATCTCGTCCGGGAATAATCGATCCATAGACCACAACCCATTCGATTAATTTGCCACACATTAGGGCAATTGATTTCCGATCGATAGTTGTACTGATAGCGCAGTATTAAACTCAAAAAACAAAAATGTAATATATTGCGGCTTATTAATCATTAGATGCGGTGGCTGCATTCGTTTTTTTTGATCATTTTAACCACTTTAGCTCTGGAAGATTTACCCCCCTTCATGACCAGGCCATTTTTTGCTATTTAGCACTGCGCAATTTTAACTACTGTATTTATCGGCGTAGAACGCGCACCCCAACCTTAGAAAGGTAGTTTAAGGAAAAAAAAGAAAACTTAGGGCCAGATTCAGGTACATTTGCGGCGGTGTAACATATCACATTTACGTTACACCGCCGCAAGTTTTACGGGCAAGTGCTTGATTCACAAAGCACTTGCCTGTAAACTTGCGGCGGCGTAGCGTAAATCCGTCCGGCGCAAGCCCGCCTAATTCAAATGGGGCATGTATCATTTAAATTAGGCGCGTTCCCGCGCCGAACGTACTGCGCATGCTCCGTTTTGAAATTTCCCGCCGTGCGGGAAATGACGTCGCACCCAATGTAATTTTTTGAACGGCGACATGCGTTGCGTCCTTTCCTATTCCCGGACGACTTACGCAAAAAAAATAAATAATTAAAATTCGATGCGGGAACGACGGCCATACTTTAACATGGCTGGTCTAAATATAAGCCATGAAATAGCAGCTGTAACTTTACACCGGGAAAAGCCGACTAGCGACGACGTAAGAGAATGCGACGAACACGCGTACCTTCGTGGATCGCCGTAAACAGCTAATTAGCATACCCGACGCGGAAAACGACGAGAACTCCACCCAGCGGGCGCCGAAGTATTACACCTACGTTCCGAAGCCGTACGCCTGTCGGATCGAAGCCAGAAGCCGTTGTATCTTGGTTTGAGGATTCAGACTAAAGATACGACACGGCACATTTGAAAGTACGCCGGCGTATCAGGAGATACACCGGCGTACTTTTTCTGTGAATCTGGCCCTTACATTTTTGTCCTGCCTCCATCAGGGGCCTTGTCCGGCGTCCGTCTGCGGCCTTGCGCGGGGTCTGTCCAGCCTTGTGGGTGTCTGTCTGCGGCTTTGGAGGTGTCCGTCTGCGGCCTCCATCCAGGTGTCCGTCTCCGTCCAGCGTGTCCGTCTGCGAGTCCATCCGCACCTTGCCCGGGGTTGCAGCGGTGTTTGTTTTTGGATTTGGCGCCGAGAGGAGCCGAATTTCCTGTGTGTTCGGCTCCTCTCGGCTTTTCTCTTGGCTCCTCTCGCGTGGCTGGGGGCGGAGACGAGCGTGGCCGAGCCTAGCCGAGTGCGCAGTACGCTCGGCTCGGCTCTAGGCTGCGGCGGCCGGAGCCGAGCGTGGCCGAGCCTAGCCGAGTGCTCGGCTCGGCGCTAGACAGCGGGGATCGGCGTATATCGCGCACCCACGATTTCCCCCTGATTTTAAGGGGAAAAAAGTGCACGGTATACGCCCATAAATACGGTAGTAATTGTGCGGTCATGCAACACTGTACCCAAACTAAATTGATATAATTTTTTTTTCATAAATAGAGCTTTCTTTTAGTGGTATTTGATCACCACTAGGTTTTAAATTTTTTCCAATATAAATTAAAAAAGTAAGAAAATAAAAAAAAAAAAAACAATATTTTTTGCTTTCTGCTATATAACATAAAAAAGAAAAAAAGAAAAAAAAGAAAAGATTTTTTCATACATTTTGGCCAAAATGTATAGTGCCCAGGGGTGGTTAGGGGGCGTGGACAAAGGGTGACCTAGAAGGGGGAAGTTCCTGCACCTATTCTCTGAGAAAAATACTATACACTGTCCCTTTACTAATGACAATGGCTCAGAAGGGGTTAACATCAGGGACGATCAAGGGGTTAAATATGTGCCTAAGTGTGTGTAATATGTGTAAAGTGTGCTGCTTTTTATAATAGATATTTTAATTTCTCAGGAATGAGAAACATAGAGACCTTTCCCTGTGTACAGAGCTTACACAAAAAGTGTTTTTTTTTTGGGGGGGGGGGGTCTTGAGGAGCTCACTGGAGAAAGCCAGGAGGAAGTTGGTGGGAAAGAGAGATCACAGATTGCTGCTCTGATTACTTCCTCCTGTATTCTAGAGCAGTGGTCTCCAAACAGCGGCCCGAGGGCCGGATGCGGCCCTTTGCTTGCCTTTATCCGGCCCTTGGGGAAGTATCCCTCCCACTGATACGAGACACTATTCTGACATCTGACACCAACAGTGGAGCACATTTGTCCCACTGACATCACTAATGGGGCACGATTCCTCCCTATGATACAAACAATGGGGCATTATTTCTCCCCCTAATACCATATGTTAAGTCCCACTGATGCCAGGAAAATTTCCACCCCCCGCTTGCCAAAGTCCGGTCCTTCAAGAGTCTGAAGGACAATAAACCGGCCCTTTGTTTAGAATGTTTGGAGACCCCTGTTCTAGAGGATAGTGGATTTATTAGGAAAAACGGAATGGGCAGTCTGAATATTTATGGGACCTCAGCCAATCCCTGGGAAGGCATGCCCAGTAGGTGGTGGGAAAGCCCATAAATAGTCTGAGGCAGAAGGAGAGAGTTCCTGGGTCCAGTCCTGCTGGAGGAGACTCCTGTTTAGGGGGCTTTGCACCGAGGCAGAACGCTAGAAGAAGCCATCAGGAAGACATCAAGATCTCAGCTAGGCATCACTGAGGGGCCTATTTCCCAGCTCGATGACCTAGAATCAAGTTGGGTCTGGTGAAGCTCACTGGAGAAGGCCAGGAGGAAGTTGGTTGGAGAGAGTCCAGCTGTCCTATGGTGCATCTCCCTCACTGAGAAGTGCCTGGTGGATGTTGGCAACCAATTATCCTGTGGCTGTGTCAGAAATGACCCCAGTGCCGGAAAGTCAATGACTGTGTAGCCTTTGTCTTTAGAAGGAGTACTAGTCACAATCAGCATAGAGATTCTATGGGACATTCCCTTTTCACAGTTCAGCAAGATAGTCAAAGAGTCTTCAAGTTGTCCAGTTCCCCATCCAAGTTCTACATTCCAATAAAACCTAAAGAAAAAAATAGCACTCCTAGACTGTTCCTTTGAGCCAGTGGAAAAATGAAGAAAATGCTGTCTGCCTCCCTGTGATTGCTCTAACCGGGGGGAATAGAACTAAGTTCACCAGCGGCTTTTGCAGGGGTATGCTACACTAGGGCAGGGATGGACTGGCCATTGGGACTACAGGGAGTTTCCCGGTGGGCCGATGGCTCAGTGGGCCGGCTCAGTGACAGAGGCTGCCGCCCCCCTCCACTCCTCGGTCTCTCCTCCCCGCAGCGCTCACCTGGGGAAACAAAGAAGCAGGGGGAGGACCAGAGGAGCATGGGGGAGGGGACAGACAGCTGACTCAACAGCTATGGCCTGGGAGTTTCTCACTTCTGCCTAATCTGTCCCATAAGGGGGGCACCGAACTGATTATTTTTCCCCGGGTAAAATAATGTCTAGCTTCCCCACTGGTACTGCCTATAAGAGTACCAGTACCAGCCATTATACTCTAATAAAGTAGAACGGCTAGTGAAGGGGGGAGGGGGCTTGGGTGGCCGAGGGGGGGGGTGTGGGAGTTGTCCGGCCGCCATGGGAGAGACCTGTCAAAGTGGGCCAGTCTGGATGAAGTCCAGGGCCAAATTTCTGACCCAGTCCAACCCTGCACTAGGGAGCTGACCCTTCTGGAGTGCTCACATTTTCTGACAAGTTCTAACAAGTTCAGGCACATTGGATGGTAACTAGGGATGAGCCGAAACCCCCCCCCCCTTTCAGTTCGCACCAGAACTTGCGAACAGACCAAAAGTTTGTGTGAACTTTAGAACCCTGTTAAAGTCTATGGGACTCGAACGTTTGAAATCTAAAGTGCTCATTTTAAAGGCTAATATGCAAGTTATTGTCCTAAAAAGTGTTTGGGGACCTGGATCCTGCCCCGGGGGACATGTATCAATGCAAAAAAAAGTTTTAAAAACAGCAGTTTTTTCGGGAGCAGAAATGACACTTTGTGCAGGGATAGTTCTAAGCACAGGAAACAAGCGCTGCTTCACAGGCATACTATACACACCCCCCCAGGTACGAAATAAAATTGTATTGTTTCACTTTAAGCATTATTAAATTCACTGCTCCCAAAAAAACTGCAGTTTTTAAAACTTTTTTTTGCATTGATACATGTCCCCTGGGACAGGACCCGGGTCCCCAAACACTTTTTAGGACAATAACTTGCATATTAGCCTTTAAAATTCGCACTTTAGATTTCTCCCATAGACTTTAACAGGGTGTTCCGTGGCTTTTCGAATTTGCCGCGAACACCTCAAATTGTTCGCTGTTCGCCGAACAGGCAATGCTCGAGTCGAACATGAGTTCGACTCGAACTCGAAGCTCATCCCTAATGGTAACCACTTCATTCCCGGAAGGTTTTACCCCCTTCCTGACCAGAGCACTTTTTACAATTTGGCACTGCGTTGATTTAACTGACAATTGCGCGATGCTTTACCCAAACAAAATTTGCGTCCTTTTTTCCCCACAAATAGAGCTTTCTTTTGGTGGTATTTGATCCCCTCTGCAATTTTTATTTTTTGCTCTATAAACAAAAAAAAGACCGTAAATTTTGGGGGAAAAAAAACATTTCTTTATTTTTGCTATAATAAATATGCCCAAAAATGTTTTTTCAAAAACAAATTTCTTCATCAGTTTAGGCCAATATATATTCTTCTACATATTTTTGGTAAAAAAAATTGCAAAAGTTGTATATTGATTGGTTTGCGCAAAAGTTATAGCGTCTACAAACTATGAGATAGATTTATGGCATTTTTATTATTTTTTATTTTTTACTATTAATGGCAGTGATCTTGCTGTTTTTAGCAGTATTGCGTCGGACAGATCGGACACTTTTGACACATTTTTGGGACCATTTACATTTATACAGCGATCAGTGCTATAAAAATGCACTTCTGCACGGGTGCTCGTCGGGACAGGGCCGATTAAAAAAAAAAAAATGTTTTCTTATTTATTTTAACTTTCTTTTTTTATTTTGACACAATTTAAAAATATATATATATATATATATATATATATATATATATTCTGAACAACTTTTATTCCTATTACACTTCTGGTAGGGAAGGGGATAACACTAGGGGGCGATTAAGGGGTTAGTGGAAGAAAACCATTGGGCCTTCAGGAAAAAACTTAAGACACACTCACTCACTTAAATGTGTGCTCCCTCAGTGTGTTCTAACTGTACGGGGATAGGACTGATTAGGAGAGGTGACATATCGCTGTTCCTACTTACTAGGAACAAACGACATGTCTCCCCTCCTCTGACGGCACAGGGATTTGTGTGTTTACACACACAAATCTCTGTGCTGGCGCTCGTGCACGCGACTCTTTTCAAGAGCGAGCTGTCCTCTTTCAGATAAAAGCGGTCTCTGCGGCGGCTACGCCACAAGATCACTTTTATCGGTGGCGGGAGAGGAGGGGAGGGGAGAGGTGGCGGGAGATGGCCCCCCTCCCGCCGCTTTCCAGTGCTCTCGGCCGTTTACCAGAGCCGTCGGCTGCAGCGGAGGCAATCGGATCTTCTCCCTGGCTGGGTATGGAGACGAGTGATTTTTAGAATGACAAAAAAAAATTTATTGCATTTTAGTCTAAATATGAGATCTGAGGCCTTTTTCGAACCCAGATCTCATATTTAGGAGGTCCTGTCATGCTTTTTTCTATTACAATGGATGTTTACATTCCTTGTAATAGGAATAAAAGTTGTTCAGAATATATATTTTTAAATTGTGTCAAAATAAAAAAAGAAAGTTAAAATAAATTAGAAAACATTTTTTTTTTTTAAATCGGCCCTGTCCCGACGAGCACCCGTGCAGAAGTGAACGCATACGTGAAAATGGTGTTAAAACGACACATGTGAGGCATCGCCGCGATCGGTAGAGCGAGAGCAATAATTATAGCCCTAGGCCTCCTCTGTAACTCAAAACATGCAACCTGTAGAATTTTTTAAATGTCGCCTATGAAGATTTTTAAAGGGTAACAAACAGAAACTTCAAAAATGTTACAAAAAATATACAAATTTATTACAAAATATAAATATAAATATTACAAAATCGGTTGATACAAAAATTATATAAATATACAATGAATTGAATAATAAGTGTGATATGGATACTGTCCATCATGGAATACCATCACCAGATGATTGATGGCAAGGGGCGGTTATTTGTTGCCTCCAAAATCCCAATCCTTTTTGAGTTTTTTTCAATTGTTTAGCAATCAAGGGATGATGGCAACCACATGCCACCCTACATGAGTTGATCCTTTTCTAATTTACTCGACGTAACATTATCTTTCACAATATAAAAAAAATTGGCTAACTTTACTGTTGTCTTATTTTTTAATTCAAAAAGGTGAATTTTTTTCCAAAAAAAGTGCGCTTGTAAGACCGCTGCGCAAATACGGTGTGGCAAAAAGTATTGCAACATCCACCATTTTATTCTCTAGGGTGTTAGTAAAAAAAATATATATATATATAATTATATATATATATACAGCCCTCAAAATTTCCACTCGCCTACTAGCATTTGGCGAGTGGATTTAAGCTGGGGGCGAGTGATAACAGTTCTGCATGACCAACAGTCCAATCTGTGCCTACACTTAGAGCCACGCTGCAATTGGTGGCCGAAGAGGAAAGGTGCGTGCCCAGGAAAAGTAGTCGGGTGAGCCGCACACATGCAGAGCAGTACACAGGTGCTCTCCTTACAATTCTCGTTAAGCCATGGGACCTGATAGTATGACCTCTCTGAGCCTGGCTTCCCAACCTGACCAATGTAGCTGGAGAGCAAAGAGCAGGAAGAAACAAGTGAGCTGGAGGACTGCGATTATCACCACTCTGGGTGTGCCAGGTAGGCAGTGCAGCACAGCGCTCACCAAGAGTTGCCCTGACAAGAGAGCGGCAGTATGCTGTGCGGCGTCAGTGTGCGCTGTGTTGTGGTGTCAATGGCTATGCAGGTGTGTGAATCTCGGTGCTGGATTGTACTCCCTCCCGCTTGACTATGGTATAACAGATGTGCAATTAAACCGTATTATTACCCCTACTACCCAAAACCAACCTTCTTCCCATTAAATGGAGACCACACCAGTTGTTGGGTAAAATAATAGGCCGTAGCAGCCTTATTTTTATTAAAGATAATAATTTAACAATTTTAACGTAAACAACACACCTGTCCTATAACTAACTGACGTTGGTCTCTGCAGGCGAAAGCCTGTAACTGTAACACTATAAATATATATAAACATATATATACACAAACTCAAACCCTGTATATATATAAACATATATATACAATTAACTCCTCAATTGCACTGCGGTCTCTCGTGCCCTTCTGTCAGGCCTCAAGCCGATGCGTGCTCAGAGACCCTCCCGACCGCAGTGCACCATACCGTTCCCTCCAGGTAACCTCCGTTATCTGGGCACCATCCTTTTTCCTGTCACCGACAGGTCTTAACTCCCTTATTTTCCGGCTCCTCCTTCACCCGCAGAGACCAAAACCACGCCACAGCACCCAAGGGTAAAACCTTATCCTTGGGTGCCCCTCCACACCCTAATGGCCCTCTGAATCCCGTCTTGCAAGCCCAAGAACCACATGTCTATCCCAACTGACGTGAGATGCACCCCATCCCCTCGTAAATACCTCCATGTTTCTTCCTCCAGCTCCATGTGGCGCACCACCAGCCCTCCGTTCCGAGCCATGAACCTGCCCACATCCCGGTTGATCTTCCTTCGGGCCCGGTTGATCCTGCTTACTGACCTTGCTAACCTCCAGGCGGTCCGAGCAACAATGTCAGACCAAACTATAACCGTACCCGGAAACTCCGTCCTCAACCTTAGGATATCAAACTTAATATCCCTGGTGACATCGAGCATCGATCTGACCCCCAGGTCGTTACCTCCGACATGTAACAATAGTACATCGGGAGGCCGGTCCAGCCGTGCAAAACGATGCACTTCAGGAACCATTCTGCCCCAAAGCATCCCCGGGACCCCCAGCCAGCGCACACAGGCTTCCTCCCTTGGGAAGCCCAGTTGCCGACCATCCGGCCTAACATCAGCCCGCCTTGCTCCCCATACTACATATGAGTGGCCCAGGATCCACACCAAGGCCGGGGTACCATCTGAAAGAAAGATATACAAGAAAGAACCGGGTAACTCACAGCACACCAACACACTGACCCCCAAATTTTAAACATGATACACACCATGCACTTGTCCCCCCCCCCCCTCCTCCCTATCAGGGATTAACTATCCAACAGATGAGGGCGGACGTAGCTCCTAAATCTCCTAGATTCCCACCTGCCGATTTGCTTCACCACCTCTACTCCCAAACCGCATCTATGTGCTTCAGTTGCCGCACCAATGCGGAAGGAGTGAGAAGAAAAACTTTTCTCATCCACTCCCCCCGCACGGAGCCCTTTTTTAAAAATGGTAACAAATTGGTACCTGGAAAAGGGGGACTCATCACCATGTATCAAAAAGGAACCCTCTGCCCCCGGGCGCATGTCAAGAAACGCCCGAACCGCCCCCACCGGGCACAGCGTAGACCCCGGCAGGGCAAATAGTAGAACCTCTCGTCCCTTTCCCATCTGATCCGTTTTTGACTTGCGCAGCCAAAGCGACACCCTGTCTCGCCCACAACTTACCTCTTGATAACTCAGGCCGCCGGGCCTCTTCTTCGATGGGCTCACCAACTCCCCTATCCTGAAGGCCCCAAAGAACGCCAATATGAACGCCACCTTAAATAACGCTGACTCGTACTCCGAGGAACAAATACCCGGCAACTGCCCCACCAAACCTTGCAGCACCGAGAACGAAACCGGGCGCCTAACATCCCGGGTCATACGAGCTTTCCTATACCCCTTGAGCGCCTGTCTAACCCAAAAATCCTTGGTGAAATCTTGGCAACCCCGCAACTTGAACAGGAACGCCAAACCCGCCATCTTCTGATTTAGTACCGATACTGACACCCCATCCTCCATGCATCTAGCCACCCAATAAAATAACAAACCTCGCACGTCCGGCCCACAAGGATCAATCGCCGCCCAGGTAGCCAAAGACTCCCACTCTTGCCATACCTTACTGTACGCCACCCATGTGGCTTCACTCACTGACTTTCTGAGCCAACCAGAGATCACGCCAACGCAATCCTCCACAGCTCCTCTGGACAAGGCACTCCGTATTGTTCCGATCCCGGCACCAACTCTCGGAACCTGTCCCACTGAAAACGAGATAAGGCGTCAGCAATGACGTTCTCCACTCCCGTTATATGAACTGCATGAATAAATACATTCCTTTGCAGACATCTCAGCACCAGGTGTTGCAGCAATCGCACCACCGGTGGCGAGGATGCCGACACCCGGTTAATCGCCTGCACCACTCCCAGGTTGTCACAGTGAAATCTCACCTTTTTATCCCTAAACTCTGCCCCCACAGTTCCACCGCCAGAACCACTGGAAACAATTCCAGCAGGACCAGGTTCCTTGTAAACCCTGCTTCCACCCAGCTGACCGGCCACGGGCCCGCGCTCCACCTGCCCTGGAAAAAAGCTCCGAAGCCTGTGGACCCCGCAGCATCCGTGTATAACTCCAAGTCAAAATTGCTGACAGGGCCCGTCATCCATAAAGCCCTCCCGTTAAACTCCTCCAAAAATGAATGCCATACCCGTAGGTCCTCTCTGTGTATTTTTTGTAAGCTAACAAAATGTGTAGGAGCCACCATCCCCGCTGTGCTAGCCGACAGCCGCCGACAAAAAACCCGCCCCATTGGCAAAATGCGGCACGCAAAGTTCAGCTTCCCCAGCAATGACTGGAGCTCCTTAAGTCGAACTTTGCGCACCCCTACCATGCCCTTTACTTCAGCCTTAAGCGCCACTACCTTATCTTCTGGCAACCTGCATTCCATGACTTCGGAATCCAAAGTGATCCCTAGAAAAGTCATGACCATGCGCGGCCCCTCTGTCTTCTCAGGGGCCAGCGGAACCCCAAAACTCTCCGCCACGTGTTCCAGGGTGGCCAGGAGCACTGACGCCACCCTGGAAGAAGCCGGCCCTACGCACAGAAAGTCATCCAGATAATGGATAACCGAATTCACTCCCGACACGTCCCGCACCACCCATTCCAAAAAAGAGCTAAACGTTTCAAAGAACGCACAGGAGATAGAACACCCCATGGGAAGGCACCGGTCAACGTAGAACTGTCCTTCCCAGTGGCATCCCAACAGCCTAAAGCTGTCCGGGTGAACCGGCAGCAGCCGAAATGCCGCCTCCACATCCGTCTTTGCCATTAACGCCCCTTGCCCATATCGCCTAACCCAGTGCACCGCCGCATCAAACGATGTGTAACTGACCGAACAAGCCTCCGGATCAATGGCATCATTGACCGACCCACCCTTCGGAAACGACAGATGGTGTATTAGCCTGAACTTGTTAGGTTCTTTTTTGGGCACCACCCCCAGCGGAGAGACCACCAAGTCCGCCAAAGGTGCTACCCCAAAAGGACCTGCCATGCGCCCCAGAGCCACCTCCTTTCTCAGTTTCTCCGAAACCACGTCCGGATGAAGTAACGCAGACCGTAAATTTCGTGGCACCGGGGGAACAACCCCCAGCTCACACGGAATCAAAAACCCCACTGAAAAACCCCTCTCCAACATAGCCACCGCCCTTCTATCCGGATATCTGCCGAGAAACGGCCGCATCTTTTCCACCTTCACCGGCGTCGTCCCTCTTGTGAGCAAACTCCCCGGTACGGCCCTTGCTCTGCTTAAAACACTTGGACTGTGGGTGGGATCCACCGCAGCCCGAGCACTCGTGTTTGTACCGACAGGCACCCCCGAACTTGCAAGAGCCCGCATTAAATTGCCAACACACCCCTTTTGCTCTGCCGGCCGGTTGCCCCTGGGAACTGGAACCCCCGGCCCCCCCTGGAAATAACTGCCCTGGAGCCCTGGCCGCTGTCATCAAGCATAACCACAAGTTCATGTCTTTTTGATTCCAACGCAGGTCAGGCCGGACCGCCATCCTCTGCCTAAACTGTTCGTCGTACCTAAGCCACGCCGAGCCCCCATACACCCTGTGAGCCTCCCCAATGGCATTCTGGTAAATAAACAGACCTGAACAACATTCCGGCTTCTTTTCCCCCACTACACATGCCAGTATGCTAAATGCCTGTAACCAATTGGCGAACGTACGCGGGATCAGCCGGTACCTGCGCCTCTCCTCTTCCTCTTTCTTGGATTCGTCCGGTTTCCCCCTATCCAAATTAAATTTTTCTAACGGGAGCAAAGAAAAAATCTCCACATACTCACCCTTCCAGATCTTTTCCCTGACTTCAGACTTGAGATGAGTCCCTAGAGATGCTTCATAGCAAAGATATAAGAAGAAAAATGTTACTGCGCTGATCTAATTATCCAGAGGTATTTAATCTCTGGGAATATGGACATAAGTGAAATATCAGGGCCACAATGTACCCAATCTGCACATTGCACATTTGTATGGTTGTATGGTTGTTTGATAATTATTTCACTTTTATTGATATTTATTTTATTTTGTTCCAATATCGGTTATTGAACAACTCACGGTGCAGTTGGCATACTGCATATTGGGTTTTTACACACACATATATATATAATATAATTTTTTTTTTTTTTTTGTAATATCTTTCGTATTGTTTTCACTATTTGGTTGGTCAGTAGCAGCAACAGCCATTTTTCTCATAGAAGCACTGTGGCAAATGGATTGTATGCTGACACACTGATCTAGATATATGATTTAAGTTTGAAATCACTGTGTCACATTTGTATGACTCATATATTTCTTATATTTTTTATTGTTTGTATTCAGGTTATTCACACTTAAGATTGGGTACATTGTGGCCCTGATATTTCACTTATGTCCATATTCCCAGAGATTAAATACCTCTGGATAATTAGATCAGCGCAGTAACATTTTTCTTCTTAGAGCACTATTGACCCCCACTAAGGGCACACGGTACTGCAGCAGATCACAGTTCACATTTATTTATTTATTTATTTATTTATTTCCTTTTGCGCCGGTGACACTCACAACCAATAGCAAAGATATATTTCACATTTCGCCGCATCTGCCAAGCGGATAATTTCCTGCCTGGCAGCAGTGTCCCCGGCCCCTTTTCCATCCCCTGCCGTCGTTGGAGCCACCACACTGGCCTGAGCCACCACAGGCGGCACCACCAGGGGAGTCACCGAGTCCCCAGCCTGTGGAGCCGTTGAGGTTGCTGTAGCGGCCGGGGCCACGGGGGCTACCACCGGCGGGGGCAAGCTTGCCACCACCAGCGGAGCCGCCGGCGCCGCCAGAGCCACCACCACACTCGGCCCCCCCCCCCCCCCGCGGAAGCCGCCCATGCCGCCGCCGGACCTGGCGCCGCCCCCCCCGCGCTCTCAAACCTGCCCACCAGTTCTTTCATGCACGCCAAGAAACCCGCAAATCCCCCCGCCAAACCCGCCGCCCCCCCCCCCCCCCCGCCTGACACATTGCCAGGGGGCGGGGACCCGCCCCCCGCTGACAGAAATACACCGGGCACCCCTACCCCCCCACTGCCACTCTGCCCCCCCACATTCAAATGCACAGCAGGAGAATAAGGTGAATTTGACTTACCCGGCTGCCTAGGGTTAGAACCACTAGCTGACCCGATCACCTCCACCGCAGCTGCCCCCCGCCGGGGGGGTGGTTCCTCATCAGACTCCGAAAGCTCCCCTTCGGACCGGAGCGTAGCAGGCTCATCCGACACTTCCGACAACTCACCAGGGGAAGGATCCCTGGCGGCCGCAGGCCTGGCGTCCGACCGCCCGCCAGACCCGTTCGCCGTTTTCGCCGTCGCCTTCCATGGGCCAGGGGGTGGGACCCCAGCCCCGTCGACCGCTACCGCGCAGTTCACTGCCGCCACCGCCACATCTGGAGACAGGCCGCCGGCTGCGGAGGTGTCTGGCCTGGCGGTCGTGCTCCTAGGTCTCCCCCGCAGAGGCGCCGACCCCCGCGTAACTACTCGAGGGGCGGGGCCCGCAACTTCAGACTCCACTCGCCGCGCGGGTGCCGCGGCCGCCCCAGGACTGGCGGAGCGGCTGCCCGCAGAACCCCGTCCGCGCTGGGGATTCCTCCCGGACCCCCCCCCAGAATTCTTGGCCGCGCGCTTCGCGGGGGGGCCCGGAGGGGCCCGAGGATCGGGATTCCCAAAGTGACGCTGGGCTCTTGGGGACGAATCTAGACCTGCGAGCTCGTGCCGACGCGCGTCCCCCCTCGTTCGCTGGTGCGGGAGCAACCCCCAGTAGATAGTCAGACATACCTGTTGCTCTGAACTTTTCAGCTCACTGTGCTTGCCCAGGGGCGGGAACAGACCCTTTTATGACCTCCTCTCTTCTCCCCCTCAACCCCTCACAGCCAATGGTTAATTTTCACTGATAACCCAGTCATGGGGGCCCTACTCTGAGTCACTGCGCTCCTGGATCCGGGCCTGCTGTACTGCAGCTCCTCTCCTCACTGCCCGACAATGAAAGGGGGAAGTGGGGACATGCAAGTGTGGAGCCGCACACAGGGGCTCCTGATTATGAGAGTGTGTAGAATAGGAGAGGGAGAGAGAGAGAGAGGAGGATGGATGGGGGTTGCAGAGGAGACAGCAAGAGAATAGGGGAAAAGACCTGGTTCTAGAGAGAAGGCAGAGGAGGAGGAGGGAGTCTTGAACATAAGAAGGGGGAGAGCAATATTTGCAGAAGTAAAAAAGTCCATGTCCCTCTGGTTTGCCCCAGTGCCATGTCCCTCTGGTTTGCTCCAGTGCCATGTCCCTCTGGTTTGCCCCAATGCCATGTCTTTCTGGTTTGCCCCAGTGCCATGTCCCTCTGGTTTGCCCCAGTGCCATGTCCCTCTGGTTTGCCCCAGTGCCCTGTCCCTCTGGTCTGCCCCAGTGCCCTGTCCCTCTGGTCTGCCTCAGTGCCCTGTCCCTCTGGTCTGCCTCAGTGCCCTGTCCCATTTTGTTAAAGTTGTTGTTGGTAATATTTAATTGTGTGACTTGATTCGGCATAAAACATTTAACAGTGTCATTCCAAGAGATAATCTACAAGGGCGTTTTTAGGGGCGGAATTGGGGACGGGGCAGTATATGGGTTAGGTGAGGCAACTGGTGGCGAGTAACACTTGAGGCCTGGCTAGAAGCTCAGGGCTTGAAATTTTGAGCCCTGTATACATACATATATATATATATATATATATATATATATATATATATATATATATTTGGGGGTTAGAAGTAGGGTTGTCCCGATACCACTTTTTTAGGACCGAGTACAAGTACCGATACTTTTTTTCAAGTAGTCGCCGATACCGAATACCGATACTTTTTTTAAATGTGTCCCCAAATGCAGCCATGTCCCCCCCATATGCAGCCATGTCCCCCACATATGCAGCCATGTCCCTCTAGCCATGTCCCTCACATATGCAGCCATGTCCCTCCTAGCCATGTCCCTCACATATGCAGCCATGTCCCTCTAGCCATGTCCCTCACATATGCAGCAATGTCCCTCTAGCCATGTCCCTCACATATGCAGCAATGTCCCTCTAGCCATGTCCCTCACATATGCAGCAATGTCCCTCTAGCCATGTCCCTCACATATGCAGCAATGTCCCTCTAGCCATGTCCCTCACATATGCAGCAATGTCCCTCTAGCCATGTCCCTCACATATGCAGCAATGTCCCTCTAGCCATGTCCCTCGATGCGGCGGCGCGATGCGGCGGCGCGATGCGGCGGCAGCGGCGGGGGGGGGGGGGAAGTATTCTATTTAGGTATCGGAGGTATTTGCGCGAGTACGAGTACTCCCGCAAATACTCGGTATCGGTCCCGATACCGATACTGGTATCGGTATCTGGACAACCCTAGTTAGAAGTATTAAAATGTTTTCAACTTGTAAACACCAAATCTCAAAAAGAGGCTTGGGGCTTAAGTGGTTAATTTGACACTTTCAGAAGAGGAGAAAGCTTTGAGATGGCAGTGAGGAAGGGGCTTTGCTAGGGCATTGACCATCCTGGGGTGGTCAAACTTTCTAGAAAGTTCAGAGGCACGATGAAAGTGAATATATCATTTATAGACAGGAAAACCACTACAAGTACGAGTTTAAAAGATCTGATTTTTCTGTGCTTTTATTTGTAATTTTTTTTTAGGATGGTGACAGGGTCTCTTTAAGCTGCTCACTTTCACAATTACAAAGTACACAGATATAAAATTGTAGGATCTTGTTAACACAACAGCAGCATAATCTGTAACTTGTTGACAGCTATTTCATAATTAGTTGCCATTTTCCGAGTACATTTTATCTTGATTTACATAAACACCATCTTTTCTTTACAGGTTTTTTTTCCCACCGTGGGCTCCATATGGTTGTCGTGCCTTAAATATTGCATATGTCAAGGCCTGTTGATGAGATCTAATTTAAGCTTGGGGGTTTTCAAACAATTTGCCAATCAAAAAGGCACTTAAGATGAACCTGGGAAAAGAGCTGCTAGCTGGTGCCGAAAATCATTTATAGTGTCAATATATTCCACTACTCTTCACGGAGAATGTGCATCCACATAGGTGACACGGGCCGCATCCACATACGTGACACGGGCCGCATCCACATACGTGACACGGGCCGCATCCACATACGTGACACGGGTGGGCCCCCCGGATAGTGGTGCCAAGGGTTTTTATTCTCACATGGAGTCCTGGAAGTGAGGGGAAGGAGTAAGAGAAGGAGCGGAGAAGAGAAGAAAGAGAGAGGAGAGAAAAGAAGGAAAAAGAGGAGAGAAGTAGAGATGAAGGAAAGAGAAGGTAGAGAAGAAAAGGGAACAGGGAGGTGAGGAGAGGAGATGAAGGAAAGAGAAAGGAGAGAAGAGGAGGGAAAAAAGGGAGGAGAGGTGAAGTGAGGAGAGGAGATGAAGAAAAGAGAAAAGGAGAGAAGAGGAAGGAAAAAGGGAGGAGAGGCGAGGTGAGGTGATAAAGGAAAGAGAAGAGGAGATGAAGGAAAGAGAAAGTAGAGAAGAGGAAGGAAACAGGGAGGTGATGAGAGGAGATGAGAGAAAGGAGAGAAGAGGAAGGACAAAAGGGAGGAGAAGTGAGGTGATGAAGGAAAGAGAACGTAGAGAAGAGGAAGGAAATAGGGAAGTGAGGAGAGGAGATGAGAGAAAGAGAAAGGAGAGAAGAGGAAGGACAAAAAGTGAGGAGAAGTGAGATGATGAAGGAAAGAGAAAGCAGAGAAGAGGAAGGAAACAGGGAAGTGAGGAGAGGGGATATAGGAAAGAGAAAGGAGAGAAGAGGATGGAAACAGGGAGGAGAGGAGAGGGGATGAAGGAAAGAGAAAGGAGAGAAGAGGAAGGAAAAAGAAATAAGAGGAGATGAAGGAAAGAGAAAAGAGAGAAGAGGAAGGAAAAAGAAAGGAGAGGAGATGAAGAAAAGAGAAAGCAGAGAAGAGGAAGGAAAAAATAAAGGAGAGGAGATGAAGAAAAGAGAAAGCAGAGAAGAGGAAGGAAAAAGAAAGGAGAGGAGACGAAGGAAAGAGAAAGCAGAGAAGAGGAAGGAAGCAGGGAGTAGAGGAGACGAAGAAAAGAAAAAGTAGAAAAAAGAAAGGAAACAGGGAGGTGAGGAGAGGGGATATAGGAAAGAGAAAGGAGAGAAGAGGATGGAAACAGGGAGGTGAGGAGAGGGGATGAAGGAAAGAGGAAGGAGAGAAGAGGAAGGAAAAAGAAAGTCGAGGAGATGAAGGAAAGAGAAAGGAGAGAAGAGGAAGTAAAAAGTGAGGAGAGGTGAGATGAGGAGAGGAGATAAAGGAAAGAGAGAACAGGAAGGAAAAGGGGAGAAGATTTGAGGAGAGGAGAGGAAGGAAAGAGAAAGGAGAGAAGAGGAAGGAAAGTGGGAGGAGAGGTGAGGAGAGGAGATGAAGGATATAGAAAGTAGAGAAGAGGACAGAAACAGGGAGGTGAGGAGGGAAGATGAAGGAAAAAGAAAGGCGAAAAAAGGGAGGAGAGGTGAGATGAGGATAGGGGAAGAAGGAAATAGAAAGAAGAGAAGAAGTGGAAGAAAAAAGAGAGGAAAGGAGATGAAGGAAAGAGAAAGGAGAGAAGAGGAAGTAAAAAGGGAGGAGATGTGAGGAGAGGAGATGAAGGAAAGAGAAAGGAGAGAAGAAGAAGTAAAAAGTGAGGAGAGGTGAGGCGAGGAGAGGTGAGGAAGGAAAGCGAAAGGAGAGAACAGGAAGGGAAAAGGGAGGAGATGTGAGGAGAGGAAGGAAAGAGAAAGGAGAGAAGAGGAAGAAAGGTGGGAGGAGAGGTGAGGAGAGGAGATGAAGGAAATAGAAAGTAGAGAAGAGGACAGAAACAGGTAGGTGAGGAGGGGAGATGAAGAAAAAAGAAAGGCGAGAAGAGGAAGGAAAAAAGGGAGGAGAGGTGAGGTGAGGAGAGGAGATGAAGGAAAGAGAAAAGGAGAGAAGAGGAAGGAAAAAAGGGAGGAGAGGTGAGGTGAGGAGAGGGGATGAAGGAAATAAAAAGGAGAGAAGAAGTGGAAGGAAAAAGAGAGGAAAGGAGATGAACGAACGAGAAAGGAGAGTAGAGAAAGTAAAAAGTGAGCAGAGGTGAGGCGAGGAGAAGAGATGAAGGAAAGAGAAAGGAGAGAAGAGGAATGAAAGAGAAAGGAGAAAAGAGGAAGGAAAAGCGGAGGAGATGTGAGGAGAGGAGAGGAGAAGAGAGGAAGGAAAGCCAAAGGAGAGAACAGGAAGAGAAGTGGGAGGAGAGAAGATGAAGGAAAGAGAAAGTAGAGAAGATGAAGGAAAGAGAAAGTAGAGAAGAGGAATAAAACAGGGAGGTGAGGAGAGGAGATGAAGGAAAGAGAAAGGAGAGAAGAGGAAGGAACAAGGAAGGGGAGGTGAGAAGAGGGGAGGATGGAAAGTGGGAGAGGAGAGGGGAGAGGATAGGAAAGCAGATGAAGGAAAGAGAGAAAAGAAAGTAAAGTGGAAGGAGAGGTGGGGAGAGGAGACAGAGGAAAGAGAAAGGAGAGAATGGAAAGTGGAAGGATGGGAGGAGAGAAGAGGAGATGAATGAAAGAAAATGGAGAGAAGAGGAAGGGAAATGGGAGGAGGGGTGAGGAAGGGAAATAAGGGAGAGAAGAGGAAGGAAATGGGAGGAGAAGAGATGAAGAAAAGAGAAAGGAAAGTAGGAGGAGAGTAGATGAAGGAAAGAGAAAAGGTGGAAAGAAAGGGTGGGAGAAGAGGAAAGAAAAAGGAAGGAGAGGTGAGAAGAGGAGATCAAGTAAATAGAAAGGAGAGGAGATGAAGTAAAGATATATGAGGGAAGGGGAAGGAAGGTTGGAGGATACATGAGGAGTGGAGATGAAGTAAAGAGAAAGGAGAGGAGAAGAAAGTAAGATAGGGGAGAACTAGACAGAAAAGAAGAGGAGAGTTGGAGAAAGGGGAGAGAAAACAATCATAGTAGAGAGAAAGAAACAGAAAGGGAAAGTTTTTGAAGTAAATTAAAAAGTAAGGAGAGGAAGGAACAGGAGAGGTAGAAGATAGAAGAGGTGAGACAAAGAGGTGAGAAGGGAAGGGAAGAGGAGAGGATGGTAAGGGACAGGGGAGGAGAGGGACAGCAAGGGGACAGACATAAAAGGAATAGAAATGGAGGGAAAAGAAGAGGTATGAAAGTAAAAGGAGTGAAGAAAGGAAGGAAGAGGAAGAGGTGTGAAGTGAGGAGAGGAGAGGGGAGAAAGAAGGTGGAGAAAAAGAGAGAGAGAGAGAGAGAGAGAGAGAGAGGGGGGAGAAAAAGGGTAGAAAGAAAAAGGAAGGGTAGTAAAAGAGAGAGAGGAAAATGAATGAATGACAGGAAAAAGGCATTGTAGCGGAGAGAAGAGAGGTGAGAACTGTAAGGGACAGAAGAAGAAGGAGACATATAAACAAATACAAGTGGAGAGGAGTGGAGAAAAAGGGAGAGGAGAAAAACGAAAGGTAGAAGTGAGGGAGCAAAGAGAAGTGGTGGAGAAGCAGGGAAAAGGAGGTTAGAAAGACATACAAGGGGCGTGGCTTGGACATGGATGCGTGAGGAAGCAGGTTTCCAGAGCTCCTCACACACCGCAGCTTCATAAGCAGATTCCGGCGGATTCGCTGCCTCCAGCCGGGCCCAAACGGCATGTCCCAGTCCCAGAGAGTCTCCTCCAGAACCAAGCATCCCACACAGCACGGTACCGGGTCCATCGGCGCATATTTTGGTTGCGGCCTGCAGACACGCGGCGGACCTTCCAAGACGGCGTCCGGGCGAAGCAAGGGGACGGAGGTTCAGGGGAAGGATGCGGCAAGGCACTCACCGCAGTCGCAGCACGGAGGGTCTCCCATCCAGACGCCGAACCTGGTAAGGGCAGCAACCCCCTCCGACTCCCCTGGCTCTGTGGCTTCACTAGGCCTAACTCCCGACGCAGCGGATGTACTGGGCGACCGGGACCTGAGGCAACATTTGCTATCCCTCCCCACCAGGGAAGATCTAGACCGCTTTGCCACCAGGGTGGAAAAAGCCTTTAAGCAGGACATAGACCAGCTGAAAGCAGATACTACCCAGCTTGGCAACAGGTTAGAAACGCTGGAGCAGATTGTGGATGAGGCCCTGCCTACCATTGCTAAGCTGGGGGACAAGTGTGCAGCCCAGGACTACCAAATTGAGGCCTTGCTCACACAGCTGGACGATTATGAAAACCGTAGCCGCAGGTCTAACATTCGCATAAGGGGCCTGCCTGAGGCCACAACAGCTAGTAATATTGTCCCCACCTTGCAAGGCATTTTCAAAGAGCTGCTGGGCCTCTCACCGAATGACAAAGTGGAGATTGACAGAGCTCACAGGGCCCTCAGGCCGCAATCACAAGATGCAGAGAACCCGCGGGACATTATATGCAAGCTCCATAGGTACACTGTTAAAGATAGGATCATGCAGCTGATGCGAAAACGCCCTTATTTTGACTTTGATGGTGCCAGGCTTTTCTTTTATCAGGACTTGTCGCGCCGCACCCTGATGCAGCGCAGGGCCCTATCACCCCTCCTGGAATCACTGCGTGCTGCAAACATCAAGTATAGATGGGGGTTCCCGTTCAGTCTGCAGGCCGACAGAGATGGCAAGTCCGCTATTCTACGCAATAAGGATGACCTCCCACGTTTCCTGACGCAGTTGCAGCTGGAACCGGTGGATTTTGCAGACTGGAGGATGACTTCTGCTATTCCAACAGTGCCGGCTCCTCAACCCTGGCAGATGGTTCGGAGCTCCCATGGTCGTAAACGTTCCTCGTCTACAGCGGCCGGTCGGGGACCTCCAGCAGGGGACTGAAGATCTGAACAATGCCTTATCTTTACAGATGGAGACCCCAAGAGACCGCTGATTCTACTTCTTTTCTGCTCACGGATCGACCCTGACTCTCCAAACACCACCCTCCCTGGACTGGCCGGCGGAGGGGCCTAACTTTTTTTTGTTTTTTGGTCCTAGTCCTACTCTTAGTTAGTTCTGTTTCCTTTAGCCTCAGTGGGACTTTTACCTCACGGCCTTGACCATGTTACAGTGCCTTGGACATACTTTGCCACTGGGGAACCAATATTAAGATGTGGAAGGGGAGGGTCTGTGGGGTGGGAGTTGGGAATGGGATGCTTTCTGGCCCATGGGGTTCCTGGGGCTCTGTTCTGCTTAGTGTGGGCCTGTCATGTTACGTTAGGTGCCCCTGGCATGCCCGGGGCCCCCTCAGGGTAGTGATGTGCTGGAAGTTTTTTTTCCCTTTTTTTTCAGTGTGTGGGGAGCGGAGACCTCCCGGCTCTCTGTGTCCGATCACGACTCCCACCTAGGACTACCCGTCATGGGTATATGCCCTGATATGGGCACCTTGCCTCACCTTTGTGGCCCCGCTTTATCTGAGGGGCCACCTGGGTCGGGCAAACAGTGTAGGGTCTCACCTTCCTGTGCCTTTACGGCATTAGTGGACCTGAGAATGTTAATTTTTTTTGTATGTTTTGTGTCATTAATGTTTTTTTTTCTCCCCCTCTCTCCTTCCTCTCTTTTCCTTTCCTTCTTCTCCTCTCCGGCTAGGAAAGCGAGTCAGCCCTTGCGGAATCAGATTAGCATATGGACGACCCTCTTCGTACCCTCATGGCAACGATCAAGGTAGTATCTTACAACATACGTGGTTTGTGCTCCCCTAACAAGCGGAACAGGCTCTGGTTAGAGGTGAAAAGGTTGCTCTTTTTACAGGAGACCCATTTCACAGACTCCTCTCTACCAAAGCTCCCCACTCATTTGTTCTCGCAATGGTACCTTAGCAACTCACCAAAGCCCAAGTCTAAGGGGGTGGCCATCGCCATCCATAAACATTGCCAATTCCAACCCATAGACCACAAGGCGGACCCTCAGGGACGCTTTGTTTTTTTAAAGGGCACGATCATGGGACAGAAGTTCACCTTTGCAACTCTGTACGCCCCCAACACACAACAACTTACGTTTATTGACCAGACCCTTGCCCAGCTAGCCGACTTTCGGGAAGGCAGATTGATCCTGGGGGGGGGACTTTAACGTCAGCCCGGACCCGAAGCTAGACACTTCAACGAGCAGGACCACCCACTCTGACGCCTTTCTGCGACACTTTAGGAGGACACTCCAGGACCACACTTTGGTGGATGGCTGGAGGGTCCTCCATGCTACGGAAAGGGACTATAGTTATTTTTCTAGTGTTCACAAAGTATATACAAGAATCGACATGCTTCTGATAGACCAGGATGCACTTGACCTTCTCCTGGGGGCAACCATTGACCAAATCACGATATCTGACCATGCCCCAGTGACTCTCACGCTTTCTCTGTCCCAGGCACTCTCTAGGGTCAGGACTTGGAGGCTCAACGAAAACTTGCTGGATGATCTAGGGGTGGTAGCAGGGGTGCAGGAGACTTTGAGGCACTATTTTCTGGAAAATACTGACGATGAGGTGGGTGAGGGCATCCTGTGGGAGGGCCACAAAGCAGTGGTTCGTGGCACCTTAATTGCTCTAGGTGCCAAGCTGAATAGAGAGAGGCAGGCGGATTTCCAGCGGGTGCTGCATGCGCTTAGGCAGGCTGAGCTCAGCCATAAGAAGACGTCGGGTCCAGAAGACCTTAAGCGACTTAACGAACTTAGAGTGCTTTTCTCGAAATTACTAGACCGTAAAATCAATCGTAAACTGAGATATATGGCCCACACCTATTACGAGCAAGGCAACAAATGCGGCCGGTTGTTGGCTCGTGCTCTTCGGAAGAAGAGGCTCCTAGCCCATGTGCACAAATTACTATCCCCTGGGGGTGAACAAGCACAGCATACCTCAAAGATCGCCTCGTTGTTCCGAGACTATTATGAGTCTCTGTATAACCTGGAATCCGCCTCCTCTCCTGCTGCAGTGACTCTCAAACGGGCTAAAATAGAAGAATACCTCTCGTCGATTGGGCTCCCTTCCCTTCCCTCAGATCAGGCGACGGACCTGGAGCGTCCAATTGCCCCGGACGAACTGTTAACCACTATTAAATCCCTGCCCTCAGGCAAAAGCCCGGGACCAGACGGGTTCACTAGGGACTATTACTTGAAGTTTTTTCGACACGTTGAAGGTTCCTTTTTGTGCCCTTCTTAACTCCCTGGCAACGACCGGCGGCCTCCCACGGGAGACCTCCCTGGCGCACGTTACGGTACTCCCTAAGGAGGGCAAGGACCCCTCCCAGCCACAGAGCTACAGGCCAATATCCCTCCTGAACACCGACCTAAAAATTTTCTCCAAAATACTGGCCAACCGACTGAAACACCTTATCCCCGACTTGATACATGCATATCAGACTTGCTTTGTGGTGGGTAGGGAGGCCAGGGATAATTCCAATAGGGCCCTACAGCTCATACACTGGGCGCACACACGCGGTCGGATGCCTCCCTATTTGATACTGTCCACCGACGTGGAGAAGGCATTCGACCGCGTGGATTGGGATTTTCTCCGCGCGGTACTTGCGAGGACGGGACTGGGCCCACACATGCTACACTGGATCTCCACCCTATATGTTGCACCAACGGCCCGAATTAAGGTTAATGGTGGCCTCTCTGAGGTGTTCCCCATTCGGAACGGCACGAGACAGGGGTGCCTGCTCTCGCCCCTCCTGTTTGCTCTGGTCTTGGAACCACTGCTGCAGAGGGTCAGGGATAATCCTGATATCAGGGGGGTGCAGGCGGGCTCCCTTGAACATAAACTATCTGCCTATGCAGACGACATACTGTTTCATGTCGTCGACCCCTTTTTCTCGTTGCCGAACCTGATGAGGGAACTAACCGCATACGGGGAGGTCTCCAATTTTAAAGTAAACCTCACGAAATCCAAAATACTGCCGATCACTGTCCCGCAGACTTTGATGTCTACCCTGAGGGATTCCTTCCCTTCTAAATGGGCCACCTCTTCTATAAAGTACCTCGGGATACAACTCACCAATCATCACGATTCTCTATACCAATCTAATTATGTTCCCCTCCTCGGCTCCATTACTCGGGACCTCCAGACGTGGGACAGGGCTCTTTTTACGTGGGTGGGACGGACGAACATCCTAAAAATGATAGTATTGCCTCTGGTTTTATTCTTTCTGCAAATGGTGCCTATCCGCATGCCGAAACGTTTTTTCATAGATCTCCGCAGTCTTTTTACTAAATTTGTGTGGGGGGGCAAGAAACCCAGACTGGCAATGTCTATACTCCTGCGGACTAAGACCAGAGGGGGCCTGGGCATTCCGAACATACCACAATATTACCAAGCAATCGCATTGCAACGGATTTTGGACTGGAAATTCCACACGTCCCTTAAGCTCTGGGTCCCCCTTGAAAAAACAATGGCCGGGCGAGACCTGTCGTATGCGCCGTGGGTGCCAGCTGAGGAGAGGGGGCTGTCGGAGTGGGTGTCCCCCTTGACTACTCACTCCTTGAGTTTGTGGGATAGGCTGAACACCAGACTGGGCTTGGCGCCCAGAACGTCCCCCTTGGCGCCGATATGCGGGTTCCCGTGGTTCGCACCTGGAGAGCTAAGGGCATCCTTGACACATGGGTAGGTGACGGACTATGTAGTTTGGCAAAATTTGCGGAGGGGGGCGCTTTGCAATCATTAGACGCACTACGAGAAAGGTTTGGCAGCTTCCCCTTTGATTTCTGGAGACACCGACAACTTGAGACCTTCATGACTAAAAGCCACAAGACAGCACAGATTAGGTTTACCCTGACAGAATTCGAAAGCATGTGGGCTGCGGCGGAACGCCTGCCCCACGCGATCTCAGCATTATATGGGATGCTGGGGGATGCAACGCCTTCCCCCACTCCCCACTTTGTAAGGGAATGGGAAAGGGACTTACACATAGAGTTTACCAGGGAACAGCTTCATCACTTATACCGACTGACGCACTCAAGCTCTGTGAACTCTAGAACCCAGGAAAACAATTATAAGCTATTAACAAGGTGGTACAGAGTACCCACTACGCTAGCAAAGATTTTCCCTACAGCCTCTGAGGTGTGTTGGAGGGGATGTGGACAGAAGGGGCACGTTCCTGCACATTTGGTGGGAGTGCCCGGTGCTTCGGCCGTTCTGGGATATGGTCAGTAAGCATATCTCTGAGGGCCTGGGGATGGATATCCCGGCCCTGCCTCAGCATTTTCTGCTCCACGTTCCTACCATTCCACTGTCCCGTTATAAGAAAAGTGCTCTCCCCCACCTCCTCAATGCAGCTAAACGTCTCATTCCAATTCATTGGAAAAGCTTGCTTATCCCTAGCGAACAGGACTGGTTGGGGAAGGTGGGGGAGATCATGGAAGCAGAGAGCTGGCTCGCGGAATGCAGGGATATCCGGGAACGCTTCAACACTGTTTGGGGGGAATGGAGGGCACACATCCACGATGCTGCCCCGTTATCGTCCAGTTTAGAGGAGGCACTGCTTGATCTGGCGGATCCCTCCTTAGGGAGACTCGTCCAGGAGCATCGCCAACGGGCTAACCAGGAGACCTCCTGATTTATGCAATACCCCTTATGTGCCATCGGTGGGGGCTGACTCCTCCGCCACCTTCTCTTCTGTCTCTCGCTCTCTCGCTTTTCTTTCTTCTTCTACCCCTCTTGTTTTCTTTTCTTTCTCTGTGTCAGTCCACTGTATCTCTTTTAATTTAATTTAATTTTTAATAATTTACTATTTTATTTTGTTTTTACTTTGTTTTTGCCTGTTCATTGCAGATTGTGGTTAATGTCAAGCGGGCATGTGGTGCTCAGGTGCCCAGCCTTGCCTCGGGCGCTCAGGATGTTCTTGGAATGTTCCCTTGTTTCACTGTTACTTTGGGAATGTACTTAGCATTGCAGGGGGTAGGGGTTCGGGTCATATCCCGCCCCCTACTTGTTGGGGGGGACGCCTGCTCAAGTGGACCGAACGTCCGGGGTGGGCGGATGACCTCCGCTCCCTTACTTTTCCAGAGTCCCATCCCTGATGCATGCCCGACTCTGTTCGGATTATGTTAAGTAATGATGTTCCACTGCCAATGTATCTTGTATTTGTTTTGACTTTCTTTTAAAATAAAATACTAATTATATAAAAAAAAAAAGAAAGACATACAAGACGAAAGAAGAGAAGAGGATGGAATGTCCACCTTCCAGGCCGGGGTCGAATGCTACGCGGAGCTCTATGTTGCTGAGAGGGGCCCCAGTGACTTACTGGGTCCCCAGTTCTATTGAGAGGATCCCAGGCTGGATGCCGTTCGATTGGGGGGTCGGCTTGAGGAGAACCCGGAAGTAGGTTGTCCAACAGGGCTTGAACGAACCAATCGGGGATCTGGTGACCGGAATGCTGACAGGTATGCTTTGCTGTCATCCGGTGACTTATGCTAAAACCTACTGGGAGGATTCGCTCAATTCGTCCATTTAGCTCATTCAGAGTAATTGGCCTGTGGCAGAGGCCCTAGAGCCGGGTCTGTGAGAGAGATCTGTTCCTCCCAGCAATCTAAAGTGACACTTCGGCTGCCAGGCTTGTGGCAGGAGTCCAGGGGCACTTCACCCACTCTGGCTAGAGTGGCGACGAACTGCAATTTGGTACTACTGAGAGCAGGACTACTCGGTTCATATCCAGGCCTGATACTGCAAAGTTCTCCCTCTTTCTTCATCAACCTTTTCTTCCCATTTGATGTTGATGTTGGCCGTGTTGGCCTGGAAATAAAGCATTGGAAAACCTTTATTCATTGTCTGGACATTCGCTCACTACTCTGTTCTCCAACTGCACCCCTAGACAGCACTGAGGTAACTTAAAGTGGAGGTTCACCCTATAAAAAATTTCTAACACTACATCCAGCCCAGTTCTGCATATAAAATGACACTGGGGTAGATTCAGGTACCGCTGCGCACTCCTTACGGAGGCGCAGCGTCCCGTTTTTGCCCTGCGCCCCCGCAAATTAACTGCGCTACGCTTCATTCACGAAGCAGTAGCCATGTAATTTGCGTGGGCGCTCCTCAAAAATGCCCGGCGTAAGGGCGCCTAATGTAAATGATCCCGTAGGGGGCGGGAATCATTTAAATTAGGGGCGTTCCCGCGCCGAGCGTAGGGCGCATGCTCCGTCGGGAAACTTTCCCGACGTGCATTGCGGCAAATGACGTCGCAAGGACGTCATTTGCTTCAAAGTGAACGTGAATGGCGTCCAGCGCCATTCACGATTCACTTACGCAAACGACGTAAAATTTAAACTTTGCGACGCAGGAACGACGGGTATACGTAGCATTGGCTGCCCCTGCTATTAGCAGGAGCAGCCTTACGCGAAACCCGACGGACGGAAACGACGTAAACTGCGTACGCAGGGCTCGCGTAACGTTGTGAATCAGCGTTAGTATGCAATTTGCATACTATACGCTGACCACTACGGGAACGCCCCCTAGCGGCCATCGTAAGAATGCAGCCTACGATACGATGGCATAAGAAGCCTTATGCCATTCATATCTTAGGCTGCAGTCGGCGTATCGAGGTTCCTGAATCAGGAGCATTCGATACGCCGGGGCAAGTAAGCAATTGTGCTGCGTAACTATGGTTACGCAGGCGCAATTGCTCTTTGAATCTACCCCACTGACCTTTTTTTTTTTGTTTGCCGTAGATATCGTTTAGCCGTCGAATTCACCGCGGCTTCCGGGTAGGGAATCCCGCGGGAGTGGGCATTCCTATTGACATGCCAATTGATTGACATGCTAAACGACGGTGCACACAGCGCGTCACGACTTCCTGAAGGAAGCTCGGGTCGGGTCGGCTCGGCTCTATTTGGCGCCAGTGCGCAGGCTCCGAATAGAGCCGAGCCGACCCGAGCTTCCTTCGGGAAGTCGTGACGCGCTGTGTGCGCCGTCGTTTAGCATGTCAATCAATTGGCATGTCAATAGGAACGCCCACTCCCGCGGGATTCCCTACCCGGAAGCCGCGGTGAATTCCACGGCTAAACGCTATCTACGGCAAACAAAAAAAAAGGTCAGTGTCATTTTATATGCAGAACTGGGCTGGATGTAGTGTTAGAAATTTTTTATAGGGTGAACCTCCACTTTAATACGCCGATCCCAACAACAAATCAGCGACTCCTTCGGGGGTAGCGCTACAGCTGTGTGCCACTAAAGTGTTCGGGTTTGACTTGAGGAAAAGGTGGCAACCCTGGTCTACAACCCCTTGAAGAATGGGAGTAGAAATAAGTGATGACAAAGAGAGAGATCTGGTAAAGAGAGAAAGAAACAAGAGAGGAGAAGAAAGGAGAAGGGAGAAGGTGTGTGTGGGGGGGTGGGGGGAGTAGAGAGTAGAAAAGAGGAAGGAATAAGGGAAGTGGCAAGGCAAGAAGGGCACAGGTGTAGAGGGGCGAGGAAGGAATAAGGGAAGTGGCAAGGCAAGGCGGGCACAGGTGTAGAGGGGCGAGGAAGGAATAAGGGAAGTGGCAAGGCAAGGAGGGCACAGGTGTAGAGGGGCGAGGAAGGAATAAGGGAAGTGGCAAGGCAAGGAGGGCACAGGTGTAGAGGGGCGAGGAAGGAATAAGGGAAGTGGCAAGGCAAGGAGGGCACAGGTGTAGAGGGGCGAGGAAGGAATAAGGGAAGTGGCAAGGCAAGGAGGGCACAGGTGTAGAGGGGCGAGGAAGGAATAAGGGAAGTGGCAAGGCAAGGAGGGCACAGGTGTAGAGGGGCGAGGAAGGAATAAGGGAAGTGGCAAGGCAAGGAGGGCACAGGTGTAGAGGGGCGAGGAAGGAATAAGGGAAGTGGCAAGGAGGGCACAGGTGTAGAGGGGCGAGGAAGGAATAAGGGAAGTGGCAAGGTAAGGAGGGCACAGGTGTAGAGGGGCGAGGAAGGAAAGGGAGAACTCAGGAGAGGAGAGTAATCTTTATTCAGAAGCTGTTGATCCCGATGTATTATGTACTCCAATGTTTTAGATGGTGTTTTTTATCACTACTATAATACTAATGCTATTATTACATATTCTTCAGGCCCTTAGAACGTTCACACAGAGAAAATGCTTGCAATGATTTATTTCCATTACACTGGATGAGTAAGTCTGAATAATAATCTCATGGGACCTTCTGCTAAAACTATTTGAAGCTTTCTTGTCCAGGAGACTTTTGATTGTTTTTTTTTTTTCTCTGGCATAACATCTCAGTGTATGAATGGAGGTGGGGGGGTCAGGACTCAGAGAGAGGAGACAGACATCTGGGCTCCTCGTGTAGGAAACATGTGGGGAAAATAACAGTGAGATTGCATTGCGTTGCCCCCACCGGCTTTAAACATTCCACTCATACATTTACTGTGTGCTGTACGTGACCCCCCATTAGCGTTCCAAACTGTTTACTAATCCCATTACCAACTTTCATACAGTAAAATCATATAAAAGGGAACAAAAGAAAATGTATGACTTTCAGCTAAACACTGGACACAAAACCTTTGATTTAACCACTTAACCCCCGGACCATATTGCTGGTCAAAGACCAGAGCACTTTTTGCGAATCGGCACTGCGTCGCTTTAACTGACAATTGCGCGGTAGTGCGACGTGGCTCCCAAACAAAATTGGTGTCCTTTTTTTCCCACAAATAGAGCTTTCTTTTGATGGTATTTGATCACCTCTGCGTTTTTTAGTTTTTGCGCTATAAACAAAAAAAGAGCGACAATTTTGAAAAAAAATAATATTTTTTACTTTTTGCTATAATAAATATCCCCCAGAAATATATAACATTTTTTTTTCCTCAGTTTAGGCCGATACGTATTCTTCTACCTACTTTTGGTAAAAAAAAATCGCAATAAGCGTTTATCGGTTGGTTTGCGCAAAATTTATAGCGTATAGGGAATAGTTTTATTGAATTTTTTACTACTAATGGCGGAGATCAGCGATTTTTTTCATGACTGCGACATTATGGCGGACACTTCGGACAATTTTGACACATTTTTGGGACCATTGTCATTTTCACAGCAAAAAATGCATTTAAAATGCATTGTTTATTGTGAAAATGACAATTGCAGTTTGGGAGTTAACCACAGGGGGCGCTGAAGGGGTTATGTATGACCTCATCTGTGTTTCTAACTGTAGGGGGTGTGGCTGTAGGTGTGACGTCATTGATTGCGATTCCCTATATAAGGGAACACACGATCGATGACGGCGCCACAGTGAAGAACGGGGAAGCTGTTTTTACACACAGCTCTCCCCGTTCTTCAGCTCCGGGGACCGATCGCGGGACTCCAGCGGCGATCGAGTCCGCGGGTCCCTCGGTCACGGAGCTTCGGACCAGGTCGCGGGAGCGCACCGTGGGCGCGTGCCCGCGACCCACGGCTGGGCACTTAAAGAGGACGTAACTGTACGTGCTTGTGCCCAGCCGTGCCATTCTACCGATGTATATGTGCAGGAGGTGGTCCTTAAGTGGTTAAAATGTACAAATGCAGCGATTTGGAATTTGGAAGAAAGGTTTAGCACTGGGAAACACTTTTTTGAAAGATAAAAAGTTCATTTTATAGACAACTATATAAATCAGACAAAAATGAGGAACAAATGAGGGGGAAAGAGGGACATTGTTCCAAATCAGGGACAGACCCTCGAAATCAGGGACAGTTGGGAGCTGTGTCATCACTGTGCTGTACGTCACCTGTGCAGAGAGCAGAGCTGTGGGAGGCACCCAGCAGGCTCCACCCACTACATGACTAGGGCAGCCGGATAACTTACCGCACCAACCAATACAAGCATATACCCCTTAACATTAAACCTTTCCCAATAATCACACTGACACCTGCTGGATTTAAAATGGCCTGGTAGGCCTTTATTAACAAATACAAAAACTGTATATATATATATATATATACACCATCATATACATATATATATCACCCAACTTTAAATATTTAACCTATTCCTCAATTGTTAAACCTTTTAACCATACCTTGGTTGTCAGTCCCCCTGACAACCCCTGATCACTCTTTTGGGCCTGTGGTACCCTCTTAGCTAACGACATGTCCCCAGTCGCGACTACCGACTCGAAGACCTAGCTGACCACAGACCCACCCACTTCTCCCCTGGTGGTCCAGACTGACACCAGACCACCAAGGCAGACACCATCCCTGTAACTATGCCCCCCCACCGTTTTTACCTAACCACCGTCTATTTCTACCAAACGGCAGGGGAACCCACCGCCACCGCGGCACAAGTGGGACCACCTCACACTTGGGCCCGCCGCCACACCAGGAAAGCCCTCCTAACGCCCTCCTCCAATCCCAGAGCCCAAAGATCGATCCCGATCGGGTTGAGATGAACCCCGTCCCCCCTCAGGTACCTCCAAGTCTCAACTTCTAAATCTGAATGGCGAACCGCTATCCCACCTTGCTGCACCACAAACCTGCCCACCTCTCTGTTCACCTTTATCCGGGCCTTATCCAAACGCTCCAATGACCTGGCCTCCCTCCAGGCCATGCGAGCCACAATATCTGACCAAACAATGATCAGGTCAGGGAAAGAGGCCCGCAGTCGGCGTATATCCCATTGTATGTCTTTGATCACCTGGCGCATCGGCCGGACGCTCAAATCATTCCCCCCCGCATGTATCACCAAAATGTCCGGGGCCCTGTCTAAGCTAGCCCCCCTGTGAACTTCGGGTAACACCTTCTGCCACATGAGACCCCTAATCCCTATCCATCGTACCCTTCCTTCCTCCCTGGGCACCCCCAGCTGTCTCCCCCCAGGCTTGACATCCGCCCTTCTTGCCCCCCAAAACACAAATGAATGTCCTAGGATCCAAATCAGACAACCTTGGGGATCTGTAAAGACATAAAAGAGAAAAACAATACCCAGCAGGACCAAAAACAACCCCCCGAAAACATTAACATCAGCATTGTCAACCACCGATACCTCATTGTTTACAACAAATGAGGCCGTACATACAGTTTATATCTATTAGACTTAGGGGTGTAACGGATCGTCACCGATCCGTGATCCGAACGGGCCACCCCGTTCGGATCGGCACACCCCGCGATCCGCGGAGCGCTCCGGAGCCTAGGCCTAGGAAAGTCCCCGGCTTCGGCCTAGCTCCGGAGCGGCGGCCAGTCTGCTTGCCAGAGCCCAGCGTGACACGCCTCCCCGCCTCCCCGGGGAGGCGTGTCACGCTGTGCACTGGGCTCTAGCAAGCTGAATGGGAAAGTTAGCAGTGAAGCACTGGTGTGAGGGGAGGGGGGGGGGGGGGGGGGATTAAAGCGGAAGCACGTGAGGCTGTTTGGGACTTAAAGTACAATCTTGATGTTTTTACAGATATATATATATATATATCTGTAAAAACATCAAGATTGTACTTTAAGTCCCAAACAGCCTCACCTGCTTCCTCTTTAATCCACCCCTGTGAATTGCTATTGTGCTCTTTTTTCGGATCAGCAAAAAAAAAAAAAAAAAAAAAGGTTCCTTTTTTTAATTGGTCCAAAAAAAAAAAAAATATTATTTTATTATATATATATATATATATATATATATATATATATATATATATATATATATATAATATATATATATGCATTTTTTTTTTTTTGGACCAATGAAAAAACGGACCTTTTTTTTTTTTTTGCTGATCCGAAAATGATCCGATCCGTGACTCCTGATCCGAGAATCGATCCGATCCGTGAGTTTTTTGATCCGTTACACCCCTAATTAGACTCCCATCTGCCAATCCGCTTTACAGAATCTGCAGGCAGGCCTCCCCTTGCCGCTTCCGTTGCTGCCCCTATTCGAAACGAATGCGCCGAATATTCTCCCGGGACTAGACCCCCCTCCTTCAGACATTTCCGGAACACCGCCGTAAACTGGAACCGAGACAAACATTCCCCTTTTTGATGGATGAACAGAGCCTCCCCCCCTTTTGGGCGAACGCCCAAAAACCGCCTTACCACCTCAACCGGGCATGTTAGTGGACAATTCCCCCGGAACAACTCTATTTTCACGCCTCTACCTAGTTGATCCGTCTTCGAACGGCTAAGCCAAATCACCACCGATTCCTCCAGGCACCTAACGTCCTGCATTCGTAGTCCTCCCCCCACCACCTTGGAGGGGGAAACTAATTCCCCCACCCTGAATGCCCCAAAAAAGGCCAGAACGAAAACAGCCCGAAAAAGTATCTGCTCATAAAGCGATGCGCAAACCTTTTCCAAATTCCCCAATACCGTACCCAGGACCGCGAACAACACCGGACGCCTGGAATCCCGTGTAGTACTGCCCTTCCTGTATCCCTTTAACACCCTGCGCACCACAAAGGATTTTGTAAAATCCCTGAGGCCCGCCATCTGAAATAAAAAAGCCAATGCCGCCATCTTTTTGCTAATGGCGCCACCCGAGGTTCCCCTCTCGTAATTGCAGCACACAAAGTATAAGACCAACGACTGCAGGTCTTCTGGATCTTCCGACCCTCCTACCTCCTCCCTCAGTGCGGACCATTCCTGCCACACCTTAGAGTAAGCTCGCCACGTTCCCTCGCTGATCGACTGCCGAATCAATCCTGCGGCGACTCCAGTGCAATGTCCCACAACTTCTGAGGACAGGGTTCCCCCTGCCCCTCTGCCCCTGGCGCCAGGATCCGGAATTCCGCCCACTGGAAACGAGATAAAGCATCCGCCAATCTGTTATCCACCCCAGGAATGTGCACCGCATATATCAAGGCATTCACTTTGAGACACTTAAGTACCAAGTACCGCAGTAACCTAATCACCGGGGGCGAGGATGCCGATATGCTGTTGATCGCCCACACCACCCCCATGTTGTCGCAATTGAAGCGCACCTTTTTATTCCTGAAGAACTCCCCCCACAATTCCATCGCCACCACGATGGGGAACAACTCCAGCAGCACCAGGTTCCGGAGGAACCCTGCTGCCCTCCAAGACTCCGGCCAGGGCTCCGCGCTCCACCGTCCGTTGAAATAGGCCCCATAGCCCACTGACCCCGCCGCATCGGTAAATAGAGCCAGGTCGGCGTTGCTGACCGGCCCCGTCTGCCACATCGAACGACCATTGAAAGAGTCCAGGAACGTTCCCCAAACCCTCAGATCGTCTCTCAGTTCATTGGTCAGGCGCACAAAATGGTTTGGCACCCGGACCCCTGCCGTGGCCCCTGAAAGCCTTCGGCTGAAAATGCGTCCCATGGGAATAATCCGACACGCGAAATTTAACTTCCCCAACAAGGATTGGAGCTCCTTCAATCGAATCTTCCGCTTCACCCGGGCCTCACTGACCTCCCTCCTCAAAGCCAACACCTTATCCTCTGGTAGCCTACATTCCATCGCCACCGAGTCAATGGTGATCCCCAAGAACACCAGCTCAGACGCAGGGCCCTCCGTTTTGTCGGGGGCCAAGGGGATCCCAAAACGTTTCGCCAAATACTGTACCGTACCCAACAGAACCCCGCAACAGCGGGAGTCCGGGGGTCCTATGCACAGGAAGTCATCCAAATAGTGGATGACGGAATTCACCCCCGCCACTTCCCTGACCGCCCATTCAAAGAACGAGCTAAACGTCTCAAACAAAGCGCACGATATGGAACAACCCATCGGCAGGCAACGATCAACAAAATACTCCCCCTGCCAGTGGCACCCCAGCAAACGCAAACTAGTGGGGTGCACCGGTAACAGCCTGAAGGCGGATTCCACATCCGTCTTTGCCATCAAAGCCCCTTTCCCGTACTTTCTAACCCAAGACACCGCCGCATCAAATGATGTATAGGTAACCGCACAACTCTGCGGATCAATACCATCGTTGACCGACCCCCCTTTTGGGTGCGACAGATGATGTATCATCCGAAATTGACCCACTTCCTTCTTCGGAACTACGCCCAACGGGGACACCACCAAACCCCCCACAGGTGGTTCCCGAAACGGGCCGGCCATCCGGCCGAGCGCCACCTCCTTGGCCAGCTTAGCCGACACCACCCCCGGATGTCTCAGAGCTGACCGCAAATTGTCCGCCACCGGAGGGACCTCCGCCAACGAACTCGGAATCACGAAACCCTCCCCGAACCCCTGCTCTAGCAAACGCGCCGCCGCCCTGTCCGGATACTTACTTAGAAAAGGCAGCATCCTTTCCAGTCTCACCGGCGTCATTCCCTTTTCCAGCGCCATCTCCGGCCCGCTTCCCCTGTTTGAAACACCTATTGAACGCGTGCGACCCACCACACCCTGAGCACTCGTGCTTGAAGCGGCATGATCCTCCAAAACGACAGGTTCCGTCGTTGAACTGCCAGCACACCCCTTTCTTTTTGAGGGCCGGCGATCCCGCGGAGGAAGCGCCGCCGGCCCCCCCAGGAAAGGACTGGCCCGCCGCCCTGGTCGAGGTCATCAACCTCATCCACAGGCTAATGTCCTTATGGTCCCAGCGGATGGAGGGACGCACCGCCCTGCGCTGACGAAACTGTTCGTCATACCTCAACCACGCCAGACCCCCGTACACCCTATGCGCTTCGTGAATGGCATCAAGGTAACAGAATAGGGCCGTGCATTTCTCGGGGGCCTTTTCCCCGATCACGCTAGCCATAATCGCAAACGCCTGTAGCCAATTCGTAAACGTCCGCGGAATGAGCCTATACCGACGTTTTTCTTCCTCATCCTTTTTGCTCTCGTCCGGCTTCACCCGGTCGAGGTGAAATTTTTCCAACGGGAGCAGGGAAAATATTTCCACAAACTCGTCCTTCTGAATTTTCTCCCTCACCTCTGGCTTAAGATGGGCACCCAACGGCCCTTCAAAGCAAATGTAAATTTCCCCCCTAGCCGCGTCATCCAGCCGCACCTTGTCCCCGTCCTTGTCCTTGTCTTTGTCCTTGCGTTCCGCCGCCGTTCCCACGCCGTCCTTGTCCGTCTGTGTCCCTGCCACGCCTGTCCCTGGATTCGCCGGCACCGGGGGAGGGACAACTACCGCTGTCAGCGCCTGAACGGCGGGGGCAGGAACCGGGAGGGGGGGTACTGGCACCGGGGGGACCCAAGGACCCAGCGGGCTCGCAACCTGAGGAGCACCCCCATCTAGCCTACGTAACAATTCCCGTAAGGCATCCCACACACCCCCCTCCCCTGAGGGACTAAGCACCGCCACCCCCCCACTAATGTCCTGCGCACTAACCCCACCCCTACCCCCCGCAACCACATTAGATGTAGTCTTACCGGTTCGGCGCGGCCGTGAAGGTCCTCCAGCCGACAGGTTCCCATAACGTCCATCCTCCGCGGGGTCCTCCGGCAGCTCCCCCTCTTCACTGCTGCTGGAACCGGTCGCCGCCTGCCCGTGTGGTCGTTGACGAACCTCCTCACTCCTTCCCCGACCTCTGGACACAGCTGGCGTTGTGACAGGTATGGGAGCCACCACCCCCCGAGGGCTCTCGTCTCCATCGCTGCTGAACTCTTCAATCAGATCATCCCTCAGCACTGCGGCTGCAGCCTGAGCACCACTGCCCCTCCGGTCAACCCTCCCAGACTCCGAACGGTGCCTGGAGGCGGGACCTCCCGACTGACGTGACTGGCCTGGTGTCGCTCCATCTGCATCCCTGAACGCATCCCCACCGCGTGCGAGGCCGCCGCCTGTGGACCGAGCTAGGCCGGCGCCTGTCTGAGGGTCCTTCCCACGCCGGGCCGCCCCCCCGACCGGAACATCGCCACCGGGGACAGCCATGTGAATCTGGGCCTGCACCAACACAGGGGAGGTAGGCCTGAGCACCCGAGAGGCTCCCCCGCGCTGCGCGCTTCCCGCCCCCCCGCCCCCCCGCCCGTGCAGTGGCAGACTGAGATTGCTTGGCGGGGGGGCCCGACGGGGGCCTACTGGGACTCCGCACCCGACGCTGTGACCTGGGGGTATTATCTGGGCTAAAGCGCTCCGGCGGTATCGACCGCCTCGCGCGCGTTGAAGCAGGCCTAGACCCGACCGGGGCCTGCTGCACCCCCCGCAGAGTGGCGGTGATCTGGCTTTGCAGCCAGTCCGCGCCGTGGACCTCCGCAACAGCTTGAAGCTGCGCTAACAACCCGGCTACCTCTGACATTTTTCTTCCCTTCCTTGCCTTTTCCACAGATGACCCAGAGCGCTGACCCGATACACAGACAGGCTGCAGGACTTCTCTCCTTGCTTCTTCCCCCGGACTGATGCTGCCCCTCCTCCAGCATCACCTAGCTCACTGAACTCTCCTCCCCCTCTCCTCACCTCCTCCAATAGTTAATTTCTAGGATCCTATTAACCACCCCCTCTAACTTTAACCCTTTCTACACCTAAGTTCCCTACACCCTGTCATGCTGTCCTCCGCCTCCATTGCATTGCAGCTACGAACTTGTCTGGCTGCCTGTAGAAGACTACAGGAAGGGGCAGAGACAAGACCAGTCACCTTGCACAAGGAGAGAGAGCAGCAATGACTGGTCTTTATTACAGGAAGCTCCTACACAAAGGGAAAGTTTGCTATATCAGCACTGTCAACACAGCTAGAAACAGTAACTGCCATGTCAGTGCTGAAAGAGGCTTAAGTAGCACACAGAAAGAAGAAACCAGTATGTGATATATAAAAAAAATGGCAGTTATTTTATAATACACATTGCCAGGTTGGACTGGGACAAAAAATAGGCCCAGGCATTTTAGACTGAGCAGCCTGTTTTTTTGTTTTTTACCAAAACCTTACAGTGAGAGGAGAACCAAGACACCTGCAGGCTTATTGCAAGGCAGCAGACCAGCACAGCACCAGAGAAGAAGAACAAAGACAGTATCCGGCTACGCCCATAGTGTATCCTAAGCACACCGCGTATCCTTCACAATGTGCGTAGCCTGATACATCTTTATTCCCCCTCCGACAGGTTGCCTATGCCAGGGGTCTCCAACCCCTGGTCCGCGGCCCATTACCGGGCCGCAGCCTGTTTACTGGTGGGCCGCGAAGCCTCCGGTGCGGCAGGCGAGCAGAGAGATCGCCGCACAAGACCACGATCCGTTGAGCGCACCGCTGCCTCGGCCATAGGAAAGGCCGCGGCTTCGGCCTAGCTCCGGAGCGGTTGGCCATCTTGGTACACCCGGCGGCTGCCTAGGTGCGCGCTGACGTCATCACCCCTCCCTCATCTGCTCGTGGATCTTCTAGTCGGCTAATTATTCTGCAAGAGCGCGTCAATTACAGTGAGTTTTGGCAATGTTGGACTGGCTATTACAGTGATTAGTGGGGGCAATGTTGGACTGGCTATTACAGTGTTGAGTGGGGGCAATGGTAGACATTACGGTGATGAGTGGGGGCAATGGTGGATGTTACAGTGAGGTGGGGGCAATAGTGGATGTTACAGTGAGGTGGGGGCAATATTTTTTTTTTTTTTTTGCTGATCCGAAAAATGATCCGATCCGTGACTCTGATCCGAGGATCGATCCGATCCGTGAGTTTTTTGATCCGTTGCACCCCTAGAAGCAGGCGAGCAGAGAGATGACATCATCTCCCACTGCTCGCCCGCATTGCCACTGTTCCGCCCACACAGCCTGGCCAGCGTACCAAGGTGACAGTGATGGGCACTGTGGCAATCTGCATCTGGTGGCATGTGGCAATCTGCATCTGGTGGCATGTGGCAATCTGGTGGCATGTGGCAATCTGCATCTGGTGGCAGATTCTGCATTATGAGTTTAACTATTTAATTTTATATTACAATATAAAAATAATGTGCTTCAATCATCCTGACACCATTTTAACCATGGTGTTGTGATGATTGAAGTGCTAACACCAGCCATTTCCTGTCAAATTTGCCGCGAAAAACGGCATTGTCGGCCCGCATCATCGGGCCTCTGCACAATTTTCATCCACAATGCCGGTCCCTGGTGCCAAAAAGGTTGGGGACCACTGGCCTATGCTACCAGCCTACTGTCCCTCCCTGAACATGGTGTGAACCAGCCCTGTGTCCTGCAGCCCAATGCTGGAACTTGGCTCCACTAACTTGCCAGGTAGGGGGGCACTAGCTTGGGTATCTGGGTTAATTGCCTCTCACCTCTTGTGGGGTGCCTGGCGCCATCCCCTCTGTGGCCGCCAGCATCTCTTTGATTTAGGGGGGGGTGGCACATGCTCAGCTCTGAGGGGTCCATGCTGCAACTTGTATTCCTCCATTTTGGACGGTCACATCCCCCAACAGTGAAGGACTCCCTCCGAGGGTGTTATCTGTTATCCAGCACCAGTTCAGCTGCCTTCCTCTCTGTCCTTGCATCTCTGCCTGGTTCCCTCTTGGTAGCCCAACAGGTACCATCGATGGCCTCACCTTAGACTCTCAAATCCACTTCCCTTTCTGAGCAGGGGGGCTGCCGCCACAGGGGCTGGAGGAGGTGGGTGGAGCTGAGCACTAGGAGGAGGAAGTTACATCACTCTGAATGCTGGGGCCTCTCTCTACATTACATGATATCACTGGTTTCTAGACACCAGACAGTCCTAGCAACCAGACAGTGGGTAGTGGCGGCCAGCGGTGGAATCAACGGAACCAGGTTTAGGCTGGGACTAGTACTGTGAGTGAAGCGGCAGACTTTTTTTGGAGCACCACAGCAGCCTGGGGGCATTTGCCACCCTGCCCCCCGGCCCAGTCTTCCCCTAACATGTGGCCCAGTAACCCCGGCCCACGGGGCAAATTCCCAGTGTGCCCTATGGCCAGTCTGGGCCTTCACATTGCTTTGGCAAACTAAGGGTCTGTCCATTACTTTGCACTTTGCTACACACTGTGGACAATATTATTTATAAAAATCAGACACCATGTATTGCCACAAAGACCAATGGTGCTCTCTCTGCATAATGGAGCAGATCGAGTTCTATGACTGGTAAGGAAGGGGGTCATGTGACTTTGACAGGTTACATGACCAGGCTCTCCTCTTATGTTTGTTTGTTTACTTTCTTTTATCAAACGCATCCAATCACTGACTATTTCTTTCTGCCTTAACCTTAAAGGGGTTGTAAAGGTTTGTTTTTTATTTTCTAAATAGGTTCCTTTAAGCTAGTGCATTGTTGGTTCACTTACCTTTTCCTTCCATTTCCCTTCTAATCCTCTAGGATTTCTCCGAGCGAAGCCTCTCCTACACTCTGGAGCTGTCTACTCCATCTCTTTTCCATTATATACTTAGTAATTACATCTACTTCAGGCCACTTTACCATATTTTATAGTGTACGAACCAACCACAGGTGATATTGAAGAGAACAGCTAGATGGCAAGGGGATGTAAAATTCACTCAACGGGGCCTAACCAAAGGAAGCCATTGGTATTCTCATGTAGCCATCCACCCATGCCTGCCAAATACCATGCCTGTTCTATGAAGGCCACAGATGTCCTGGAATACTTTGCTAACATCCGAATATTAGTCACTGTGAACCTACTAGGTCACCCTAATAGAAAGTAACAAGCTGGGACACAATACAAACTTTGGTCCACTTGTTGAGAACATAACCTAACAGTAGGGTGACCAGACATCCCCGGTTTCCAGGGACAGTCTCCGGATTGAGGACACTGTCCCCGGACCAAAGGCTAGATTCAGGTAGCCCTGCGTAATTTAGTGCGCCGCTGTAATTTAGTGCGCCGCTGTAAATTAGGGCGCAAGTTCCGTATTCATAAAGAAATTGCGCCCTAAGTTACAACGGCGTAACGTATGTGGGCCGGCGTAAGCCCGCCTAATTCAAATGGGGATGATGTGGGCGTGTTTTACTTAAATTATTGTTGACCCCGCGTATTTTAAGTTTTTTACGAACGGCGCATGCGCCGTTCGTGAAAGAATCCTAGTGCACATGCTCGAAATTCCGCCGCAAATCCTCATTGCTTTCGACTTGAACGTAAATTACGTCCAGCCCTATTCGCGAACGACTAACGCAAACGACGTAAAAAATTCAAAATTCGACGCAGGAACGACATCCATACTTAACATTGCGTACACCTAGAACTCATAGAAGCAGGAGCAACGTTACGCCGGAAAAGCCTTACACAAACGCCGTAAAAAACTCCGCCGGGCGCACGTACGTTTGTGAATCGGCGTATCTAGGTCATTTGCGACCAGCGTAAATATGCACCTTAAGATACGACGGCGTAGGAGACTTACGCCAGTCGGATCTTAGCCTAATTTCGGTGTATCTTGCTTTCTGAATACAGAAAGAAGATATGTCGGCGCAGCTTTGAATTTACGCGGCGTTTCTATAGATGCATCGGCGTAAATCCTTGCTAAATCTAGCCCCAAGTCTGTCCCCGGTTTTGTCCCCAGATTGGATTTGAACAGGGGTTGGGGTAAGTTCAAAGACAAATTCTGAATTACACCCCCCCCCCCGCTCCTACAGTTTAGAGGGGTGTATTTTTTTCCATTACCTGTGCCCCTTTCTGATGATCATGTGCTGGTTGGAGCCAAGGGAATATTTCTTCAGTTTCGGGTACATGCCCATTCAGCTCCGCTCGCATGTTCTTCTGCCTTGCCTTGGCTCAAGTCCCTGCCAGCCGCCTGGCTGCTTATGTCCTTGCTCCCCACCCTGTAGTAGTCGGGGCCCGGAGAGTAAGACTTGACAGGCTGTAAGGCGGGCGGCGGTTGCGGCGACGGGCAGAGAGTCGATGATTGCCACCATTACTAGTAAAAGAATAATATGTCCCCGGATTTCAATTAAAAAAATCTGGTCACCTTACTAACAGGAAATACTAAACTCACTTTCCAGTTGATTGGAAACTCACTCCCAATTCTGAGAGCTTAGCCATTGCCTATTACGCAGGATTAATATATATTCTGTGATGTATGTGCCAGCTTGTTCATGATGATTATAGTGATTGAAAGGAGAACATAGTGCTACTGATGTTTTCATAAAAGTAAAGAATGAGTAATCTGCCAGAATAATGATGGCTGAAAAGCAGCATGACAAACAAAACGATCAAAGGAGGAGAGGCTACATTTTTATAGTGGGCTAGAAGAGAAAGGGAACTTAAAGTGACACTGTACTAAAGAGATACTGGGCCAGATTCTCAGAGACTTACGTCGGCGTATCAGTAGATACGGCGTTGTAAGTCCGAATCTGCACCGTTGTATATTTAAGCATATTCTGGAAACCAAATACGCTTAAATTTGGCTAAGATACGAGCGGCGTAAGTCTCCTACGCCATCGTATCTTAGGGTGCATTTTTACGCTGGCCGCAAGGTGGTGCTTCCGTTGTTTTTTGCGTTGAATATGCAAATGAGCAAGATACGCCGATTCACGAACGTACATACGCCCGTCGCAATTAGTTACGCCGTTTATGTAAGACATACGCCGGCGTAAAGATAAAGCAGGTCTCTAGGTGGCGTAGCCCATGCAAACTATAGACGTCGGAACAAGCGTATCTTTTTACGTCGTTTGCGTAAGTCGTACGCGAATAGGGCTGTGCGTAAGTTACGTTCAGGTCGTAGGCAGTGTGCGACGTATCTTAGGCATTCTATCCGACGCATGTGCACTGGGATACGTCCACGGACGGCGCATGCGCCGTACGTTCAAAACGTCATTTACGTGGGGGTCATGCTTTATTTGCATAAAACACGCCCACCTCTTCACAATTTGAATTAGGCGCGCTTACGCCAGCACATTTACGCTACACCGTCGTAACTTAGGACGCAAGTGCTTTGTGAATACAGCACTTGCCTCTCTAAGTTGCGGCGGCGTAGCGTAAATACAATACGCTACGCCCGCCCACACTTATGCCAGGGTATGTGAATCTAGGCCGCTGTCATTAGAATACACGTGCCCTAAGGACAGCATCTCTCTAAAATATCCATATTATACCCAGATGAATGGAAGCATCCAGCATTTCCAGGTATGTCAAATGGCAACACCTTCCCACGACTTGCTATAGATCCACATTCTGGCCATAATGTACTAGTGTGATCTTTAGTAGTGTAACAATCAGCCTCAAGCCTTCCCAATCTGTTGGTCATTTCTCAGCACTGCTGCTCTTTGCAGTGCATACATCTATCCTAATCAAAAAAGGTTTAACAGACTGTTAATCTTTCAGCCTATACATCAGTGGCGTCATTAGGGTTGGTGTCACCTGGTGCGGTAAAACATGGTGTCACCCCCCCGTCCCACACACAAGCTCGGGGAACAGATGGGAACAGGATGGAATCAGGGGAATGGATGGAAGTAGGGGAATAAATGGAGCTGGGGTGGAATCAGGGGAATGGATGGAGCTGGGATGTGATCAGAGGGGTGGATGGAGCTGGAATAGGATCGGGGGGGTGGATGGAGCCAGGATGGGATCAGGGGAGTAGATGGAGCAAGGATGGAATTAGGGAAATGGATGGAGCCGTATGGAATTAGGGAAATGGATGGAGCCGGGCAGGGCCGTCTTTAATATGGTTTGGGCCCAGGGCAAACATTTTTTTTGGGCCCCCCCCCCCCAGCTTATTTTGGGCCTGGCTGGTTCACATGTATGTTTTGGCGGTCCTCATTTGTGCAGGTACAGCAGCCCATTGATTTGAATGGGCTGCCATGCCTTTGTTTCCTGCAGAAAAAGGTGCATTCAGCATTTTAAAAATACAGTTGCCTTGAAATCCATTCTGCTTTTGCACCATGCTACTGACCTGCAGTTCTTGCACACACAAACGCACTGTGTTTTTAAAAGCGTGACCTAAACATCTAAAAATGCAGCAAGTTTGACAGTGCGGGAACTGCAGATAAGTCACAGCAGACAGCAGAATGGACAGACAGTGCTGTATTTCAGTGCTTGATGGGCATAGGCGTGCCGTGTGCGCAGCCTATTACATGAGGCATGCGCTTTTCTTTGCAGGAAACGCAGGCATGGCGGCCCATTCAAATGAATGGGCTGCTGTGCCTGCGCAAATGTGGGCCGCCAAAACACATACATGTGAACCAGCCAGGCCCAAAATAAGCCCATCAAGCAGTTAAATACAGACAGTAATGTCATCTGCTCTGAGGCTTTACTCAGCCTGGACTGCAGGTCTGGTCTGTTATTTAAAAAGTTCCTCTATTTTACACATGGCATGGCATGGGGTCCCATGGTGCTAAAGCAGAATGGACAGACGGTGCTGTGACCCCATGCCATGCCATGTGTAAAATAGAGGAACTTTTTAAAACACTGACCAGACCTGCAGTGAATCATCAAATATTATAAAGACTTTGGGCACACTCTACAGAAAACTTCAATTTACAATATAGATTAGCAAACAGTGACATACCTTGAGGAGCAGGACATGAAGAAGTCAGCCTCAGGAAGAGCAAACTGGGGATGTTATAAAATCACATTCTAATTCACTTTTATATGCAAGCAGCACCCAGTGGCAGGAAGGGAGAAGTGCGCATCTAAAGGGAAGCCAGGGGTGCTGTACATTTTAAAACACTGGGAAGGGAAGCAGTACTGTCACTGGCTGCCTGCCGCTGATGATTTTCAGCCTGATTTGTGGGCAGCACAGGGGCTTAACGGGAGGCAGGGCCGCCATCAGGAATTATGAGGCCACTTACACAGCTTCAGGCATGGGCCCCCTGGAGCAGAGAACCGGGATGGGGGGTGCTGCCGCCTAAAATTAATAAAGCAGGGGGGGGCCGCCGCAAATTTAGAAGCGGGGGGCCCATTTACAAAAAAAGAAATAAAGAAAGAAATAAAGAAAAATATATATAAAAAGGGGTGTAGCCATCCGGGGCCCTGGGGACCTCTGGGCCCTTTAATAAAAAATAAATAAAAAAATATATAAACAAAAATAAAAAAATAAACATTTATAAAAAAATAAAGGGTGTTTGCCACATGGGGCCCTGGGGAACTCTGAGCCCTTTAATAAAAAAAAAGAATTTTATATATATATATATATATATATATATATATATATATATATATATATATATATATATATATATATATATATATATATATATAAATAAATATAAAAAGAAAAAAAAGAAATAAAATATATAAAAAAAATGTTTTTTATAAAAAATAAGGGGGGTTGCCATCCGGGGCCCTGGAGACCCCTGGGTCCTATAATAATAATAATAATAATAATAATAAACATATATATATATATATATATATATATATATATATATATATATATATATATATAAATAAAAAAATGTTTTTTATAAAAAAGGGGGGTTGCCATCCGGGGCCCTGGGGACCCCTGGGTCCTATAATAATAATAATAAACATTTATATATATATATATATATATATATATATATATATAAATAAAAAGATTTTTTTTATAAAAAAGGGGGGTTGTCATCCGGGGCCCTGGGGAACTATGGGCCCCTGGGGACCCCCAGACCTCTAAAAAAAAATTGGCCCTTTAATAAAAAATAAAATAAAATTATATTAAAAAATTGTTCGTTTAATAAAAATATATAATTTTTTTTTTTTAATTTAAAAATAAATAAAAAAAGGGGGGGTTGCCATCTGGGGCCCTGGGGTCCTCCGGGCCCCTGGGGGCCTCCGGACCCCTAAAAAAAAAAAAAAAAAAAAAAAAATTTTTTTTTTTTTCAAAGGGGGTTGCTTTGGGCCCCCAACAGTGACAGGGCCCAGGGCACCTGCCCCATTTGCCCTGCGGTAAAGACGGCCCTGGAGCCGGGATGGAATCTGGGGAATGGATGGAGCTGGGATGGGGTGGTGGATGGAGCCAGGATGTGATTGTGGGATGGATGGAGATGAGATGGGATCGGGGTAGATAGAGCAGGGATGGCAGGTATATAGAGCAGGGATGGGGGTGGGTGGAGCATGGATAGGATGGTGGGTGGAGCAGGTATTGGATGGCGGGTGGATAAAGCAGGGATGGGATGGGGGGGTGTATGGAGCAGGGAAGGGATGGGGGTGGATGGAGCAGGGATGGTATGGGGGGTCGATGGAGCAGGGATGGGATGGGGGGTGTATGGAGAAGGGATGGGATGGGGGGTGAATGGAGCAGGAATTTGATGGTGGGGGTGGATGGAGCAGGGATGGGATGGGGGTGGATGGAGCAGGAATGGGATGGGGGGGATGGATGGAGCAGGAATGGGATGGGGGGGATGGATGGAGCAGGGAAGGGATGGGGGGATGGATGGAGCAGGGAAGGGATGGGGGGATGGATGGAGCAGGGATAAGATGCCCTCTGCTGTTCTCACACACACACGGGCCGCCCGCACCAGAGGGATCATGGGGGACAGGGTGCACCACAGGAGTCCCTGGGCGGTGGGGCAACACAGCACACTTAGGGGGGTGCACAGTAATGATTTTGCGCACCCCCAAATGTTGCACCTATGCAAGAGTACCAGATACCCCCATGCCACTGCAATCCGGGGAAAGACTGGCTCCGGGGACAGTGTCCTCAATCCGGGGACTGTCCCTGGAAACCGGGGATGTCTGGTCACCCCAGTGTACTAGGCATAAGATTCTGCCTGCTGAATGTTCCCGATGTTTTAATTGTTTCATAGGAGCTTGTTTGTTAGAACTATATGAAGCCAATAAATAGTAAGAGCTATCGGAAGTCATTAAAACTTTGTAAAAGTTTTTTTTTTTCTGAAAGCTATAAAAAACAACAATAATAGTTTTAGTAAATGTTCTGTAGCTCGTTTTCACCTGTGATCGGCCTCATGTACAGTGTCTGGATTTCCTTTATTCTCTGTCAAGCTTATGTCCGTTTAGAGGCACAAAGGTGAGTAATGCACTTCCTTTCCATTTGATGCTGAAAAAAGCTTCATAATTACTGCACTTAGCTGTGCCCCCTGCTGTTGTCCGCTCTCCTTTTATCCTGACGTGATGATACTTTGAGACAGGGTCACGCTACTGGTGGCAGTCCGCCTTACTTAAGAGGACGATAGGTTCCGGTTTTTCCTGTCTTCAATATAATCATCATGCCTTTCTGAGTAGATGACTCGTTTTTATTGTCTATTTTTTGCTGGACTTTGTGTCACTATGAACCCCTCCATTTTATATTATCATTTATTTTAGAAGAAAATCTGAGCGAAGCAAACTGAGCATTTAATTAAAATATATAAGCAAAGCATACCTTAAAGTGGAGTTTCCATCCCAATTTTTTTTTTTCATTATTGTGCTCATTAGACCTAAAAAAGTTAAAAAATATATATATTTTTTTTTTACTCATCTGGAAATGCCTGTTGCTATGCGGTCCCACGATATCTGCCTTTGAAAGCACCTAGGATTCTGACATCATCTCCCTCTAATGCTCCTGGGAAATGTGTGTCATCATTTCCCAGGATGCAGTGCGCTGTCCAATTATCACTCCCCATCCAAGACTTCCAGGAAGTAAGTGCTTGTAGGCTTCACAATGCCCACAAGCAAAATGACAACGGTGTAGACATAGTTTTATAAACTATCTTTTTTGATAGGGTTGTCCCGATACCGATACCGAGTATTAGCGGGAGTACTTGTACTCCCACAAATGCCACCGATGCCTGAATAGAATACTTGCCCCCCCGCCGCCGCCGCGTTAATCAGCGTGCAGGGAACATTACAGGCAGCTTTCGTTTGAATAGTTGTAATCCCCGCCGTGTATAGACACTCCCCCTTGCTCGGGATTGGACGGATCTGTCCAATCCCGAGAAAGGGGGAGTGTCTATACACGGCGCGGCGGGGATTACAACTATTCAAACGAAAGCTGCCTGTAATGCGCGCTGTAATGCACACTGATTAACGCGGCATCAGCATCATCTACTAGGTATGGGGGATATGGCTGCAATATATGGGGGGACATGGCTGGATATATGTGGGGGGGACATGGCTGCAATATGTGGGGGGACATGGCTGCATATGTGGGAGGACATGGCTGGATATATGTGGGGGGACATGGCTGGATATATGTGGGGGGACATGGCTGGATATATGTGGGGGGACATGGCTGCAATATATGGGGGGACATGGCTGGATATATGTGGGGGGACATGGCTGGATATATGTGGGGGTACATGGCTGCAATATGTGGGGGGACATGGCTGCAATATGTGGGGGGACATGGCTGCATATGTGGGGGGACATGGCTGCAATATATGTGGGGGGATATGGCTGGATATATGTGGGGGGGCATGGCTGGATATTTGTGGGGGGACATGGCTGCAATATGTGGGGGGACATGGCTGGATATATGTGGGGGGGACATGGCTGGATATATGTGGGGGGACATGGATGCAATATGTGGGGGGACATGGCTGCAATATGTGGGGGGAGATGGCTGCATATGTGGGGGGACGTGGCTGCAATATGTGGGGGGACATGGCTGCAATATGTGGGGGGACATGGCTGCATATGTGGGGGGACATGGCTGCAATATGTGGGGGGACATGGCTGCAATATATGGGGGGACATGGCTGCAATATGTGGGGGGACATGGCTGCAATATATGGGGGGACATGGCTGCAATATATGTGGGGGGATATGGCTGGATATTTGTGGGGGGACATGGCTGCATTTGGGGACACATTTAAAAAAAAGTATCGGTATTTGGTATTGGCGAGTACATCAAAAAAAGTATCGGTACTTGTACTCGGTCCTAAAAAAGTGGTATCGGGACAACCCTAGAAAATGAATATCTATGCGGATCGGCGGCGGATTGTAAAATAGTAAGTGACCGGATTTATATTATAAAAACGCAGGATGAAAGGACATACATTTAAAAAATGCTAATTGTGGTTGGAACTCTGCTTTAAAGAAGATCTATTATTATAATTTATAATTGTAGAGTTCTGCCCCCTATGAGACAAAATAAATAAAGTGTATTTCCTCTTTTCTTCCCTCTCCCCCCCCCCCCTTTTTTCTTCCTCACTCAAATGTCCTTCATAAGTTCTCAATTGTAATTACCGTATTTATCGGCGTATACCGCGCACTTTTTTCCCCTTAAAATCAGGGGGAAATCGTGGGTGCGCGATATACGCCGATCCTCCTCAGAGACAGCCGATCCTCGTTGTCTCTGCGCGCCGCCGACAAAGCCCGACAAAGACGGAGCCGAGTGTACTGCGCACTCGGCTAGGCTCGGCCACGCTTGGCTCCTCCGGCAGCCACACGAGAGGAGCCGAGAGAAGCTGAGAGGAGCCAAACACAAACGGAAATACGGCTCTGCACAGCTGGACCAAGGCGCCAAATTCAACGCTGCAACCCCCGGCAGACGGACGCGACAGACACCGACAAGGCTGGACGGACCGGCAGACGGACGCGACGGACACCGACAAGGCTGGATGGACCCCGCGCAAGGCCGCAGACGGACGCCGGACAAGGCCGCCGATGGACGCCGGGCAAGACAGCAGACGGACACCGACAAGGCTGGACGGACCCCACGCAAGGCCGCAGACGGACGCCGGACAAGGCCGCCGATGGACGCTGACAGCAGATGGACACCGACAAGGCTGAGCATCCAAAAAGTTATTTTTTTCCCTAAACTTCCCTCCTTAGGTTGGGGTGTGCGCTATACGCCGGAGCGCGGTATATGCCGATAAATACGGTACTTTTTTTTTTTATAATGTATTATAATTATAATATTATACGGTGCAGTGCCTTGAAAAGGTATTCAGACCCCTTGAAATTGTCCTGCGAGTGGCCGGAGCCACGATCAGGGCTGCCATTAGGGGGGTAGAGGCATTACACCTGTAAGGGGCCCGGTGGTCCCCAGGGGCCCGGTCGCCATTCCCCCTTTTTTTTTTCGTTTGACCCCCCACCTTTAGAAACTCGAGGCAGGGGCCCGCCCCCCTATTTTTATTTGGTCTGACTTTAGCAACTCGCGGCAGAAGAGAGAAGAGAACACCCCGCCCGTCCCACTAATCATCTCGCGGCAGGAGAGAGGAGGACCCCCCCCCCCCTCAGCAGTGTTGCCAACCGTCTGTATTTTTACTGACAGTTTGTAAAAACAGGCACTTTTTTCCCCCGTTCGTAAATGTCTGTGGTTGCGGGAATGTGCCAGTAAAAATAGCCAAGATCGGTTCGGCTTGGAACTGTGCATGGAGATTGGGTGCAAGGGGTGATTGGAGGCAGGGGGTGATTGGAGGCAGGGGGTGATGGTGGCTGCGGTGGCACCGGAGAGGGGGATGTAGGCAGGGGGCAATGGAGGCAGGGGGAGATTGGAGGCAGGGGGTGTTAATGGCAGGGGGTGATTGGAGGCAGGGGGTGTTGGTGGCACCGCAGAGGGGGATGGTGGCACAGCAGAGGGTGGGGGGTGGAGACAGGGGTTGTTGGTGGCACCGCAGAGGGGGATGGAGGCAGGGAACGATGGAGGCAGGGGGTGATTGGAGGCAGGGGGCCTGGGGAAGATTGGAGGCAGGCGGAGATTGGAGTCAGGGGGAGATTGTGGCACCGCAGAGGGGGGAGAATTGGGTGTTGGTGGCAGAGGGGGATGGAGGCAGGGGGTGATGTGACTAAATAATTTTCCCTTGTTATATTGAAAATAACAAAAATAATAATAATTACCTTAATATCTACCTTACATCACATTGCTATTTGCCTAGCATACTTGTTTGTAGCCTAAATACTAAAATTTGCACCTAAAAATTTAATTTAGTAACTTTTGTGAAATGCCAGTAAAAACGTGGCTGCGCCAGTAAATTTCGGGTGTCATGCCAGTAAATTTCAATCTGGTAGGTTGGCAACATTGCCCTTCAGTTCTCTGCTTCAGGGGGGCCCTGCCTAAAGCTGTGTAAGGGGCCCCAAAATTTGTGATGGCTGCCCTGGCCATGATGACACATGCGCGCGGGAGTCTTCTTTCAGGCAAAGTCCGGCAGCATCCGCCAGACCTTCAGAGCGCATGCGCCACTGACGTCAGCGGCTGCATGCAAGGTGAATAGCTCCTAAACCATACAGGTTTAAGAGATATTCATTTTACCTACAGGTAAGCCTAATTATAGGGTTACCTGTAGGTAAAAAATTCTAAATATGTATACAACCGCTTTAAACATCCTATGCATTAAGGTGAAAAAACACCTTGCAGTGTCCGGCCCCTCAGCCCCCACCCCACCCCACCCCCCCCCCGTTTTACTTACCTGAGCCCCGAATTTCCGGGAGAGCGTCCCCGCCGTCCTTCTCTTCACAGAGTCCCGGCTTTGATTGGATAGATTGATAGAAGCGCTGCCATTAGCTCCCGCCAATCAAATCCAATGACACTGCCACCGGGGGGTGGGGCAGAGTCATACACTCGGCGTCTACGGACGCCTTGTGTATGACTCAGTAGTGCGCCCGCAAGGTAACCCCCTCGTTAGAGCACTTCTCCTAGAGTGTTATCTAATGCAGGCAGTATTTAATGGAAGGTCCCTCAGGGTTTTTTTTTGCAGCGAGATAAATATTGAAAAGCAAGAGATGTTACATAAAAATTGGTATTTATTTATTGGTTAAATGATATCAAAAATATTTCCCATATATATATAGAAGTCGTAAAAAACAGTTCTGGTCCTAACATTGACAACATACTCATTTAAAAAATTGGATAACTACACATAACTCATGTTGTGTAAACTCTTTGTAATTGTATAGAGCTTCACATAATCCTATGCGTTTCGACCTTTTCTTTGTCTTCTTCAGGGGATAAATTGCACTGGTGTATTAATATGAATTCATAAGACTCCAATGGGTTCCACTGCAGCCTCATAGATGTCACCTCAATAGATATCCAATGTGGGATCCTTTATAAGTGTATCCTACTGTATATATTAGGGAACACACAATCGATGACGGCGCCACACTGAAGAACGTGGAAGCTGTGTTTACACACAGCTCTCCCCGTTATTCAGCTCCGGGGACCGAACGCGGGACTCCAGCGGCGATCGGGTCCGCGAGTCCCGAGGCTGCGGTTACGGAGCTTCGGACCAGGTCGTGGGAACGCGACCCACGGCTGGGCATTTAACAATCACGTACAGGTACGTGATTGTGCCCAGCTGTGCCATTCTGCCGACGTATATCGGCATTAGGCGGTCCTTTAGGCCTCGTACACACGACCGAACATGTCTGCTGAAACTGGTCCGCGGACCAGTTTCCGCGGACATGTCCGACCGTGTGTACGGCCTAGCGGACAGGTTTCCAGCGGACAAAATTTTCTTAGCATGCTTAGAAACTTGTCCGCTGGAAACCTGTCCGTCGGACATGTCCGATGATTAGTATGACTCATCGGACATGTCCGCTGGTTATGACGTATAACCAGCGGCCCGAAATCCCGGGCATGCGTCAAATTGATTCGACGCATGCGTGGAAGCATTGAACTTCCGTGTTAGAGAACGTCGGTGTCTTCTACGTCACCGCGTTCTCTGTCCGCGGGGATTTTGGTCTGATGGTGTGTACACACATCAGACCAAAAGCTCCCAGCAGACATGTCCGATGAAAACGGTCCGCGGACCATTTTCATCGGACATATTCGGTCGTGTGTACGTGGCCTTAGTGGTTGAACTAGGGATTATTTTCAGGGTAGGGCTTATATTGCAACCCTCCTGGAAAATAACAATAGGTCTTATTTTCGGGGTTGTTCTTATTTTCAGGTGAAACACGGTATGTCTCATCTCAAAAAGTTAGGAGGTGTGCATACCTGTGACAACTGAAAAATGTTGGATTAAAATCCTCAGCCTCTGTCATCAATGTCACCATATGTGACATAGGTGCGACCTTTGATGCCGAACACAGCTGCCAAAAAAATCGAACGCCAATGTTCTTGTGCTTTGAATAAGCAAGCCATGGAAACCCATACTGAAATCTCAGCTCCGAAAGGTATACAAAGCTGACAGTACACCAGAAATAAAAAATAAAAATAAAAAAAGACGTAAAGTTCCAGGGGGCATGTTGCTTTTAAAGCTGACATTAGAAGTATAGTACGTTCTTTTCATCGGCATCAATAAAAGCACATCAGCAACACATCCCACAAAAATGTTCCTCAAAGTGCTTAATGACTTGTGGGATTTCTTATGTAACAGAAGCAGCCGCGTCACTCTGAGTGTTCTTGAAGCTACATGAATATAGAAGAATTCCATGTTCTCACACAAAGACAAGCGCGTGACACATCACATCTTTAGATAAATACAGTTATGGACTACTGTGGGAGAGGCAATTAGGAATTAACCTCAGAATATCACATTTTCCAAAGTACAAAACATCTGCAAACTGTTAGAAACCACGTGAACGTTCATAAAGTAGCAATACCAAAAGGAGCCGTGACCAAACTACATGGTGCTACTACAAGTAGGAAGAACCGATAAGTCTTCACGTGGACCTGAATTCAAAAAGTAAAAATGTCCTATGTTAACTGATCCTAGGTAATACATTTTTGTCCAGATTCAGGTAGGGCAGCGTAACTTTGTGCGGGCCTAGCGTATGGTATTTACGCTACGCCGCCGCAAGTTAGAGAGGCAAGTGCTGTATTCACAAAGCACTTGCGTCCTAAGTTACGGCGGCTTAGCGTAAATGGGCCGGCGTAAGCGCTCCTAATTCAAATGAGGAAGAGGTGGGCTTGTTTTAGGGAAATTAAGCATGACCTCACGTAAATGACGTTATCAACGAACGGCGCATGCGCCATCCGTGGACGTATCCCAGTGCGCATGCGTCGGATAGAATGCCTAAGATACGTCGAACACTGCCTACGACGAGAACGTAACTTACGCACAGCCCTATTCGCGTACGACTTACGCAAACAACGTAAAAAGATAGGCTTGTTCCGACGTCCATACCTTGCATGGGCTGCGCCACCTAGGGAGCAGCTTTATCTTAACGCCGGTGTATGTCTTACGTAAACGGCGTAACTAATTGCGACGGGCGCACGTATGTTCGAGAATTGGCGTATATAGCTCATTTGCATATTCGACGCAGAAAACAATGGAAGCGCCAGCTTAAATATGCACCCTAAGATACGACGGCGTAGGAGACTTACGCCGCTCGTACCTTAGCCTAATTTAAGCGTATCTGGTTTCCAGAATACGCTTAAATTTACGACGGCGTAGATTCAGAGTTACGATGGCGTATCTGATACGCCGGCGTAACTCTCTCTGAATCTAGCTATATAAATGTACCTTTTGTCTCAATGTGAACCTTCATAAGGAGAGCATTGGTCAGACCACTGCCCTTTTCACTAGTTTTGCGTTTGGCTAGGGTCACTACTAGTAGCACGAGGCGATACTTGGACCCTATAGAGGTTGCACAGGCAGTCCAACTCCTCCAGGATGGCACATCAATACGTGTCATTGCCAGAAGGTTTGCCGTGTCTCCCAGCACAGTCTCAAGAGCATGGAGGAGATTCCAGGAGACAGGCAGTTACTCTAGGAGAGCTGGACAGAGCCATAGAAGGTCCTTAACCCATCAGCAGGACCGGTATCTGCTCCTTTGTGCAAGGAGGAACAGGATGAGCACTGCCATAGCCCTACAAAATGACCTCCAGCAGGCCACTGGTGTGAATGTCTCTGACCAAACAATCAGAAACAGACTTCATGGGGGTGGCCTGAGGGCCCGACGTCCTCTAGTGTGCTCTGTGCTCACTGCCGGACACTGTGGAGCTCAATTGGCATTTTCCATTGAACACCAGAATTGGCAGGTCCACCACTGGTGCACCATGCTTTTCACAGATGAGAGCAGGTTCACCCTGAGCATATGTGAAAGACGTGAAAGGGTCTGGAGAAGCCGCGGAGAACTTTATGCTGCCTGTAACATCGTTCAGCATGACCGGTTTGGTGGTGGGTCAGTGATGGTCTGGGGAGGCATATCCATGGAGGGACACACAGACCTCTACAGGCTACACAATGGCACCCTGACTGCCATTAGGTATCGGGATGAAATCCTTGGACCCATTGTCAGACCCTACGCTGGTGCAGTGGGTACTGGGTTCCTCCTGGTGCACGACAATGCCTGGCATCATGTGAAGAGATCATGCAGCCTGTTCCTGGAGGATGAAGAAATTGATACCATTGAATGGCCCCCACGCTCACCTGACTTGGTGTCTTTGAATTCAGCTTTAGAACACTTTAACCCCTTGACCTCTGGAAAGTGCGAGTCAAGGCTCTCGTGGACATCGCTGGATCGGGATGGTGCTCAGGTAAGTATTAGGGAGGTCTGGGGGAGGACTGCTGCTCACAGAAGGTTCTTTATAGAGTGCATAGGGAAAAAAACCTTGTGCCTTTTCAACCACTTTAAGGTTAGGGTCAGGGCACCCAGATCCCTTCAATGAACCATTGCTCCCAGGGCAGCCTCCCTCCTGCCCACTCCTTGTCCCGGCCCTGGCTCCTGAACTCCAGCTGGATTCATGGGACACCGGGATTTACTTGCAATCTCAGGAGGTTCCCAGGGAATCCGGGACGGTTGGGAGGTATGTTGCTGTGAGTGGTCGGCAAGTACTTAACCACTTGCCGCCCGCCAATGACATATTGACGGCGGCAAAGTGGTTGTAGGGGGCGCGCATCGCGGCGATCGTTGTTGCAGGGTGTCAGTCTGACACCCCGCAACACCGATCTCGGTAAAGAGTCTCTCACGGAGACTCTTTACCACGTGATCAGCCGTGTCCAATCACGGCTGATCACAATGTAAACAGAAAGAGCCGTCGATGGCTCTTCCTCACTCGCGTCTGACAGACGCGAGTATAGGAGAGCCGATCGGCGGGTACGTCGTTTTACTAAGTCGTTCTTGAATACGACCTTACGTCAATGACGCACACGTCGGCGTCATTGACGTTTTACGCCGAGAACTGGAGCATGCGCACTGGGCTATTTTAAGCCCGGCGCATGCGCAGTTCGTTCGAATCGGGGGCGCGCTTAATTTAAATAGAAGCCGCCCCCTTGGATTTACGCGGGGATACGCCGGGCCAATTACACTCCGCCGCCCCCAAACTACGGAGCAAGTGTTTGGGGAATACAGCACTTGCTCCTGTAGGTTGGGGCGGCGGAGTGTAAATGGCTTACGCGCCGCCCGCCTACTTTCTACAAGAATATGGCCCATAGCGTCTACAAAATAGGGGATAGTTTTATGGCATTTTTATTATTATTATTTTTTTTTACTAGTAATGGTGGACACATCGGACACTTTTGACACCATTTTGGGACCGTTGTCATTTTTACAGCGAACAGTTCTATAAAAATGCACTGTTTACTGTAAAAATGACACTGGCAGTAAAGGGGTTAACCTGTAGGGGGCGCTGAAGGGGTTAAGTGTGTCCTATGGAGTGATTCTAACTGTTAGGGGGCGTGGCTACGAGTGACACGTCACTGATCGTCTGCTCCCGATGAGAGGAAGAACGGGGAGATGTTGTGTTTACACTGGCATCTCCCCGTTCTTCAGCTCCGTGACCCGATCGCGGGACCCCGGCAGACTTCAAGTGCTCGCGGCCACACGCCGGCAAATTTAAAGAGGACGTGCCTGTACGCCCCTTTGTCGTGCCATCCTGTCGACGTAAAGGATCGTGCGGCGGTCCTTAACCACTTAAGGACCGCCTCCTGCACATATACGTTGGCAGAATGGCACAGCTGGGCACACGCACGTACCTGTACGTCCTCTTTAAGTGCCCAGCCGTGGGTCGCGCGCGCGCGCCCCGGTCCGAAGCTCCGTGACCGTGGCCGCGGGACACAGGGACCTGATCGCTGCTGGAGTCCCGCGATCGGTCCCCGGAGCTGAAGAACGAGGAGAGGTGAGTGTAAACACAGCTTCCCCATTTTTCACTGTGGCGCCTTCATTGATCGTCTGTTCCCTGATATAGGGAAGCACGATCAATGATGTCACACGTCCAGCCCCGCCCCCCTACAGTTAGAAACACATATGAGGTCACACTTAACCCCTTCAGCGCTCCCTAGTGGTTAACTCCCAAACTGCAATTGTCATTTTCACAGTAAACAATGCATTTTTATAGCATTTTTTGCTGTGAAAATGACAATTGTCCCAAAAATGTGTCAAAATTGTCTGATGTGCCCGCCATAATGTCGCGGTCACGGAAAAAACGCTGATTGCCGCCATTAGTAGTAAAAAAAAAAAATTATAAAAATGCAATAAAACTATCCCCTATTTTGTAAACGCTATAACTTTTGCGCAAACCAATCGATATACGCTCATTGCGTTTTTTTCCCCCCAAAAATAGGTAGAAGAATACGGATCGGCCTAAACTGAGGAAAAAAAATGTTTTTTATATATTTTTGGGGGATATTTATTATAGCAAACAGGAAAAAATATTGAATTTTTTAAAAAATTGTCGCTCTTTTTTTGTTTATAGCGCAAAAAATAAAAACCGCAGAGGTGATCAAATACCACCAAAAGAAAGCTCTACTTGTGGGGAAAAAAGGACGCCAATTTTGTTTGGGAGCCACGTCGCACGACCGCGCAATTGTCAGTTAAATCGACGCAGTGCCGAATCGCAAAAACTGGCCAGGTCCTTTACTTGCATTTTGGTCCGGGTCTTTGAGTGGTTAAGCGGTTAATAACATTTTTTTAATTTTTTTTTGTTGCCCAATTCACACAGAACGAATGTACACTGGACAAACTGCTATGTGAATGTTTTTATAAATACACCCCCATTTCCTATGTAGCATGTTGCAGATAGGATGAGTTTATCACGTAACACCTCATTCGACGTGCTCTGCTGTAACATGCTATTACCGACATTAACGTAACACTTGCATGTATTCTTCTTCCTGCATATACATTGCAAGTGAGGAATGTGTATGCAATTTCCTTTCTGTTCCCTGAAGAACTGTTTAAAACATTTTTGATTTTTTTTTTTTTTTTTTGGTGACTTTCCCTGGAAAGTGAGTGCCAGCTCCGAAGCCAAATTCTTCAGCTGTTTGTCAGAGAAAAACCACCAAACCCGAGGGAGCCGAAGACTCATCTCCCACCTCCTTGCCTCACCTATCTGATGAGATCTCAGCATGTTCTTTACGGAGGTCACACGCTATACATAGAAGCCATGTAAAGGCTGGAGACACGCGGGGGGCGCAGGGGGGACATATTTATCAAGCAGTGAAAATGACTTACACCAAACGTTCCTTAATAGTGAATCAATCGCTGCCTTTTAACCCTTTTGCTGCTAGAGCTGCTTTTGCTGCTAGAGCTGCTTTTGCTGCTAGAGCTGCTTTTGCTTATTTCATAAACATGTTTAAAAAAAAATTTTAGGCCAGAAAATCTGTTTAACCACGTCAGCCCCGGAAGAATTTACCCCCTTCCTGACCAGAGCACGTTTTGAGATTCGGCAATGCGTCGTTTTAACTGACAATTGCGCGGTCGTGCGACGTGGCTCCCAAACAAAATTGAGGTCCTTTTTTTCCCACAAATAGAGCTTTCTTTTGGTGGTAAATAGAAAAAAACAGCAACCAGGTACTAGTATTAAATGCCAAAAGAATAAAGGCCCAGATCCACGTAGCGCGGCGCATTTGTAAGTCTGGCGTAGTGTATCTCAGATAACTTACAGCGTATTTCCCGTATCCACAAAGAATTTTCCCCCATAAGTTACGGCGGCGTAGTGTAAATGTGTCGGCGTAAGGGCGCGCAATTCAAATCACTAAGTTGTGGGCGTGTTTTATGTTAATACGTCTTGACCCCACGTAAATGACGTTTTTTTTTAAGGGCGCATGCGCCGTCCGTGGGGGTATCCCAGTGCGCATACTCCAAATTAACCCGCAACAAGCTAATGCTTTCGACGTGAACGTAATTCTACGCAAAGCCCTATTCGCAAACGTTTTACGCAAATGACATAAACAACGGAAAATTCGACGCTGGCCCGACGTCCATACTTAACATTGGCTACGCCTCATATAGCAGGGGTAACTTTACGCCGGAAAAAGCCTTACGGAACAACGTAAAAAAATGTGCCGGCCGGACGTACGTTTGTGGATTGGCGTATTTAGCTAATTTGCAAACTCGACGCGCAAATCGATGGAATCGCCACCTAGCGGCCAGCGTAAATATGCACCTTAGATCCGACGGCGTACTAAGACGTACGCCAGTCGGATCTAGCCCAGCTTCAGGCGTATCTTGTTTTGTGGATACAAAACAAAGATACGCCAGAGCAACCTACAAGTTACGCGGCGTATCAGTAGATACGCCAGCGTAACTGCTTCGTGGATCTGGCCCAAAGTCTTTAACTCTTAAATCTAAATGAATAGTTAGGGATGCGAATGAGAAAAAGGCCCAAATGTGTAGAATGGATCACATCAGAGCCCACAGACAGGACAAACAGCACCACCGTGAAATTGGACTTCTGTGAGAAAACCACCATCGTATGGAAAGCCGCTTACCGGAACCACCAGGCTTATAAGCATTAAGCATAAACTCCATCCATCGGTTGAGACACCGGATTGCAGGGATTCCAATGAGCAGATATCCAATGGTGAGCTTAGAAGCTCGTAGATAAAAGGTCCCGATTCATGAATGTAGAAAAGAAACGGACCATAGCATAATTCTGTATAAAATGTAATACAATCAAAAAAAGAACCGTACTTACAAGTAGTTTAAAAGTGTGTAAACAAATGCCGTCCGGCACTATAGGAGCCCTTCCGTTGAGCGAGGTGACGTCAGTGTACGCCGTCCCAGACGCGTTTCGTCATCAACAGACGTTCCCATTGAGAACAAAAAAAAGAGCGACAATTTTGAAAAAAAAAGCAATATATTTTTTTTGCTCTAATAACAATCCCCTAAAAATATATAAAAAAATAATTTCGATCTCATTTTAGGCCGATACGTATTCTTCTACTTATTTTGGTAAAAAAAAATCACAATAAGCGTATATTGATTGGTTTGCGTAAAAGTTATAGCGTCTACGCATGGATGATGGTACAGTAAGCCCACCTTTACCTCAGTGCTTTCCCCTTCAACTCCCCCTCTCTTATCAGTGTCTCTTTTTTTTTATCTCTCTTCTTTTCTCTTTCTATCATTTTTCTCGTGTTTTTTTTTAGGAATTCTTTCCCTCAGGGGGCTTTTTACTTTCTCCTTTTTCCTCTTCAGATATGTAGAGGTTTTTCTTCTTAGTAAAGTATGTTGTCAGTGCATACAAGAGAAGCAGGTCTAACAGAAGACAGAATGGAGACTATCCCAAAAAACTGGTTATTGTTTTTTCTGTGGATGTAATTAACCACTTCCATACAGGGCATTTTCACCCTTTCGCACTTTGAATGGCAATTGCTCGGTCGTGTGACGTGGCTCCCAAACAAAATTGACGCCCTTTTTTTCCCACAAATGGAGCTTTCTTTTGGAGGTATTTGATCACCTCTGCAGTTTAAATTTTTTTGCGCTAAAAAACAAAAGAAGAGCAACAATTTTGAAAAAAACACAATGGCCCGGATTCAGATACGAGATACGACGGAGTATCCCCAGATACGCCGTCGTATCTCTGAGTGCGGGCCGTCGTATCTATGCGACTGAGTCATAGAATCAGTTACGCATAGATTTCCCTAAGATCCGACCGGCGTAAGTGTCTTACACCGTCGTATCTTAGGCTGCATATTTACGCTGGCCGCTAGGTGGCGCTTCCGTATAGTTACGCGAGGAATATGCTAATTAGGTATTTACGCTGATTCAGAAACGTACGTCCCGCTGGCGCATTTTTTTACATCGTTTACGTTAGGCTTTTTCCGGCGTTTTCCTACTATATGAGGCGTAGCTAATGTTAAGTATGGACGTCGTTCCTGCGCCGAGTTTTGAAACTTTTACGTCATTTGCGTAAGTTGTTCGCGAATAGGGCTGTACGTAAGTTACGTTCACGTCTAAAGCAATGACGATTTGCGGTGTAATTTCGAGCATACGCACTGGGATTCTTTCACGAACGGCGCATGCGCCGTTCACAAAAAAACTTAAAATATGCGGGGTCATCTGAAATTTAAATAAAACATGTCCACAACATCCCCATTTAAATTAGGCGGGCATTCGCCGGCCCACATACGTTACGCCGCCGTAACTTAGGGCGCAAGTTCTTTCTGAATACGGAACTTGCACCCGCAGAAAGATCCGCTCATCTTTCTGAATCCGGGCCAATATCTTTTCCTTTTTGATTTAATAAATATCATAATTTTTATGTTTAGGTCGAAACGTATTCTTCTACATATTTTTGGTATAAAAAAAAATGCAATAAGCATATTTGATCGGTTTGCGCAAAAGTTCTAGCATCTACAAAATATGGAATAGAATTATGGCATTTGTATTTTTTTTTACTACTAATGGCGGCGATCTGCAATTTTTATTGTGACCGTGACATTGCGGCAGACATATCGGACACTTTTGACACATTTTTGGGACCATTCACATTTATACAGCGATTGGTGCTATAAAACTGCACTGATTACTGTGTAAATGTGACTGACAGGGAAGGGGTTAACACTAGGGGGCGCTGAAGGGGTTAATATGTTCCCTAAAATGTGTTCTAACTGTAGGGGGAGGGGACTCACAAGGGGAGGAGACCGATGTGTGTTCTGTACTGGGAACACACATCGGTCTCCTCACCACTGACAGGACATGGATCTGTGTGTTTACACACACAGATCCGCGGTCCTGCCGTGATTGCGGGCAATCGCGGTTCCCCGCGGCCAACGCGGCCACCGTGCACACGCATCGGGTCCCAAGGTTTCCCCTAGGATTATACTAGGGGAAAGACTGGCCTTCAGGGGAATTGTACTGGGGGGACAGACTGACCGGAGGTGATTGTACTGGGGAGACAGATTGACATAAAGGGGGGATTATACTGGGGGGGTGGCTTGACCTGGGTGGGATTTGACTAGAGGACAGATTGACCTGGGGGAAAGGGGAATGATTATACTAGGGGAAAGACTGATCTTCGGGAGAATTGTACTGAGGGACAGACTGACCTGGGGGGATTATACTGGGGTCAGATTGACCTGGGGAGTAAGGGTAAACATTGTTCTAGGGAAAAGACTGACCTTCAAGTGGAGTTCCACCCATAAATATAACATTACATCAGTAGTTTTAAAAAAATGTCATTAGTCCTTTACGATTTTTATTTTTTTTTTAGATGCCTTCAAAGTGTTGTTGCTAGGCAGAATAGTTAATCTTCCCTCTTCCTGCACCTAGGTGCTTAATGCTTCCTAACCTACACCGCACAGACTCCTGGGAATATAGTGGGTGTAACTTTCCAGGAGTCTGTGCATTCCCCAGTCTCAAAGAATCATGTGACTTGGACAGCACAGGTGCTGAAACCTGATCTGACACTGCTTGTGCAGCACTGAGCATGTGCGAGATCTGCAAGGCTGAAATCCAGGAAGTCATACAGTCTGGCTTCATGATGCCCACACTTAAGATGGCCCCAGTCAATTTCTATTTTATAAAGTGTCTAAATGCTGTAACAACCTAACAAAACGGACCTTAGTTTACAGACTAACTTTACTAGAATACATTAAGCTTGTGTATTACAGGGGTATTTATATTTAAAAAGTGAAATTGTGGCCGTAACTCCGCTTTCAGGGGAATTGTACTGGGGGGGGGGGCAGATTGACCTGGGGCAGGATTATACTTGGGAAACAACTTGCCCTGTGTGGGATTTTACTAGGGGACAGACTGACCTGGTGAAAAGGGAAGGATTATAATGGGGGGGGGGCAGGGCCGGACTTACCATTGGCCTTGACTGGGCTCAAGCCCAGGGGCCCCACCCAATAGGGGGCCCCCTTTAAAAAAAAAAAAAAAAAAAAAATTTTTTTTTTTTTTTTTTTTTTTATAGGGGTCCGGAGGTCCCCAGGGCCCCGGACGGCAACCCCCCTTTTTTTTATTTATTTTTTGTAAAAAAATGTTTTTTTTTATATATTTTTTATTTTTATATATATATATATATATATTTTATATATATTTTATATATATATATATATATATATATATATATTATTATTATTATTAAAGGGCCCAGGGGTCTCCAGGGCCCCGGACGGCAACCCCCCTTCTTTTTATTTATTTTTTGTAAAAAAATGTTTTTTTTATATATTTTTTATATATATATATATTTTATATATATTTTATATATATATATATATTTTTTATTATTATTATTAAAGGGCCCAGGGGTCTCCAGGGCCCCGGACGGCAACCCCCCTTCTTTTTATTTATTTTTTGTAAAAAAATGTTTTTTTTATATATTTTTTATTTTTATATATATAATATATATATATATATATATATATATATATTTTTTATTATTATTATTAAAGGGCCCAGGGGTCTCCAGGGCCCCCGGATGGCAACCCACCTTTTTTATTTTTTATAAAAAAAAATACATTTTTTTTTATATATATATATATATAACATTTTTATAAATGTTTATTTTTTTATTTTTGTTTATTTTTTTATTTTTTATTAAAAGGCCCAGAGGTCCCCAGGGCCCCCGGGTTTGGCAACCTCCCTTTTTTTATGTATTTTTTATAAATGTTTTTTTTTATTATTATTAAAGGGCCCAGAGGTTTATTTTTTCTTTTTATTAAAAGACCCAGAGGTCCCCAGGGCCCCGGATGGCTACATATATTTATATATATTTGTTTTCTTCTTTTTTTTGTAAAGGCCCCCCCGCTTCTCAATTTGCGGCAGCCCCCACGCTTCTCAATTTCAGGCGGCAGCACCCCCACCCCCCTAGGTTCTCTGCTTCAGGGGGCCCATGCCTTAAGCTGTGCAAGGGGCCCCAAAATTCCTGATGGCGGCCCTGCGCATACCTCCCAACACGCACGGATTCTGTGGGACTTTCCCGCACAGACAGCTTCTTCCCGCAGTCCCGCAAAAGGGTTAATTTTCCCGCACTGCAAGAGGAGGCAGCACGGAAGCAGGAGGAACCGGAGTGGTGTGTGGAGGACTGTGGCTGCTGAAGGGAAGAAAACCGACAGCCGGGCTAATGACAGTCTGTGGCCCCGGCTGTTGGCACAGGTGAGAGGCACTCCCCCCCTCAACAACTGCAAAATCCCCCCCCGCTCAACAACTTAAATGCGCTCCCCCCCGCTCAACAACTTCAATTCGCCCCCCCCCGCTCAACAACTTCGATCCCCCCCAATTCTCGGCTCCAGGGGGCCCCTTCAACACTCAAGCCCAGGGGCCCCCACCACCCTAAGTCCTGCCCTGGGGGGGGGGGACTGGGGGACAGACTAACATTGGGAGATTATACTGGAGGACAGTTTGACCTGCTGGGGGGGGGTTATACAGGGGGACAGACTGACCTGAGGGAGGATTGTACCTGGGGAGAGACTAACCTTGTTGGATTTAACCACATCCTTGAAGCCCCTCCCACCATTAATGTATTGGCGCTACGCGCGCCGCATTACTCTTCTACTTGGTGTTCCCAAAGGTGCCCCAGGTCAGCTATTGCAGGGATTGTCAGTCTGTTCCCTAGTACAATCCCCCTAGATCAGTCTGACTGACTTTGGGGGGGATTGTATTAGGGGGTATTATATTGGCGAATAGATTGACCTGGGGGGAAAATACTGGTGGACAGACCGACCTGGAGCATGTTTTTACTGGGGGACAGATTAACCTGGGGGGGGAAGCATTATACTTGGAAACAAACTAAGTGATGGGGCACTATTCCTCCCACTCACACCAGTGATGGGGCACTATTCCTCCCATTGACACCAGTGATGGGGCACTATTCCTCCCACTGACACCAGTGATGGGGCACTATTCCTCCCACTGACACCAGTGATGGGGCACTATTCCTTCCACTGACACCAATGATGGGGCACTATTCCTTCCACTGACACCAATGATGGGGCACTATTCCTCCCACTGACACCAATGATGGGGCACTATTCCTCCCACTGACACCAGTGATGGGGCACTATTCCTCCCACTGACACCAATGTTGGGACACTATTCCTCCCCCTAATTCCGAAGGGACACTGTTTACTACACCAGGACATTTTCTACTCCCACTGGCCACAGTCTGGCCCCCTAAAGTCTGAAGGACAGAAAACTGGGCCTTTGTTTTGAAAGTTTGGAGACCCCTACTATATATATATATGGTTGGCTCTACATACAGTGATTGGCTGCAATTTGTGAAGGCAGACCGGATCGCTGGTTAATAATCGGACACTATTGTGTATAAGATGTGAAGACATACCACTGTAACCTATGGCCCGGATTCACAGACAGCGACGCACATTTATGCCGCCGTAGCTGTATCTCCTGTACGCTACGCCGACGCAGCGCAGAGAGGCAAGCACTGAATTCACAAAGCCAGTGCTCCCAAAACTGCGCTGTGTTTCTTAGGCGTAAGCGGAAGTGGGCGTGAGCTATGCAAATGAGGCGTGACTCATGCAAATGATGGGCCGAGCGCCAGACAGATACGTATAACAAACTGCGCATGCGCCGTCCAGTGGACGCATCCCAGTGCGCATGCTCAGAATCACGTCGGATCACTGCCTACGGCATGAACGTAACCTACGCTCAGAATTATTCACGTCCAACGTAAACTACGTAAAATACGCCGGCTTGTGTTCCCTGGTGCAGCCCTTTGCATGGATGCTGCTGAGTTACACCTCCTTTATGGGGCATAACTTTACACCGGACGTATGACTTTACGCGCACTGCGTCGGGCGCACGTACGTTCGTGATTCGGCGTATCTCCCTCATTTGCATATGTGAATAGAAAATCAATGGGAGCGCCAAATGCGTCCAGCGCAAATATGCGCCCCCACTCTACGCCGGCGTAGGCAAGTTACGTTGGTGGGATGAAGCCTGTTTTTAGGCGTATCTTAGTTTATGGGCCCGGCGCATAGATACGACGGCGCATATTTGCACTTACGCAGCGTATCTGGAGATACGTCGGCGCAAGTGCTTTGTGAATCCGGGCCTATAAGTTAATGGAACAGATGATCAGATAGATCTTTATTGGATAATAGTAATGAAAAGCGTTTGTCAAAAATATAATAAGAGCCGCTCAAAATGAAAATGGGTAGCAGTGAAAATTATAGTGTCATGTACAGCCGTTTGCGATAATCACTATCATTTCTACTGCTACCATTTCCATTTTGAGCGTCTTCTATTATATTTTTGACGTACGCTTTTCATGACTTCACCCCCTACAGATCAATCTGATCGTCTATTCCGGTGTGTTCATCTAAGCCCTGATAAGGAATGTCTTTTCCTCTTATACATAATGACACAACCCAAACTGCTTTATTCTTAGGCCCTGTTCGTATCTCGCGTAGCGTGAATGTACTTTTCCAGTCATGATTTTTTTTTTTTTGTGCGATTTACACTTGAATGGGCTGCCTTATGCGTGCTTGGAGAGTAAGGGTGATCATGAGAAAAATGAGGGATCAGCGCAGAACTGAGGAGGGGAGAAAAAAGCTTGTGACGGCAGTTAATGATGGGATGTGGGGTTCCAGCACCCTGCACCTCTGGGCCCCTTTACATTACACAGCACCCTGCATCTCTGGACCCCTTTACATTACACAGCACCCTGCATCTCTGGACCCCTTTACATTACACAGCACCCTGCATCTCTGGACCCCTTTACATTACACAGCACCCTGCACCTCTGGACCCCTTTAGATTACACAGCACCCTGCACCTCTGGACCCCTTTACATTACACAGCACCGCACCTCTGGACCCCTTTACATTACACAGCACCCTGCACCTCTGGACCCCTTTACATTACACAGCACCCTGCACCTCTGGACCATTTTACATTACACAGCACCCTGCACCTCTGGACCCCTTTACATTACACAGCACCCTGCACCTCTGGACCATTTTACATTACACAGCACCGCACCTCTGGACCCCTTTACATTACACAGCACCGCACCTCTGGACCCCTTTACATTACACAGCACCCTGCACCTCTGGACCATTTTACATTACACAGCACTCTGCACCTCTAGACCCCTTTACATTACATAGCACACTGCACCTCTGGACCCCTTTACATTACATAGCACCGCACCTCTGGACCCCTTTACATTACACAGCCCCCCACAGTTTGTTACTAACAGTTCTGGACCCCCTGCATGTTACACGGACCTTCCTACAGTACAGACCCCCTCCCTACAGTACAGACCCCCCCTACAGTGCAGACCCCCCTCCTACAGTATAGACCGCCGCCTTATAGTACAGACCCCTCTACATTACAGACCCCTTCTACAATACAGACCCCCATACATTACAGACCCCCTCTACAATACAGACCCCCCCCTACATTACAGCCCCCCTCATTACAGAGATGTGACCTACGGGCCGTCGCGGGCCACCGAGCATATGCCCGGTATGCCCTATGGCCAGTCCGGGCCTGGTTAGGACCACAGTCACCAAACAAACAATTGGTAACACATTAAACCGCAGCATCCGCAAGGTCCCCCTCCTCAAGAAGGCTCATGTACAGCCAGGGCAGGACTTAGGGTGGTGGGGGCCCCTGGGCTTAATAATCGAAGGGGCCCCCTGGAGCAGAGAAGCGGAGGGGGGCTGTTACCGCGATCGATCATAGTTGTTGAAGGGGGGGTAAGTTGTTGAGCCCGCTGACCGCCGATCAAAGTTGTTGAGCAGGGGGGGAAGCCGCTGGATGGACTTCTTACCTCTTCCCAGGGCTGCCTTCAGTAATTTTGGGGCCCCTTACACAGCTGCAGTGAAGGAGCCCCCTGGAGCATCGAAGTTGTTAAGTGGGGGGGGGGGGGGGGGCTGGGGGCTGCCGAGAATTACATTCATCCACCGAAGTTGTTGAGCGGGTGGGGTGCCAAGGATTACATCCATCCACCGAAGTTGTTGAGAGGGGGGGATTGCCGAAATTGCCCCGAAATTGTGGGAGGGGGTTGCTGCGATTGTCGCAAAGGGGGGATTGCCGCGAAATTGCGGGAGGGAATTGCCACCATTGCCGCAAATTTGCTGGAGGGGATTGCCGCAAAATTGCGGGAGGGGATTGCCGAGATTGCCACGAACGGGGGGTTGCCGCGATTGCCACGAACAGGGGGTTGCCGCGATTGAGCCCGGGGGCCCCCTATTTGGTGGGGCCCATGGGCTTGAGCCCAGTCAATCCCAATGGTAAGTCCTGCCCTGTGTACAGCCATGCCAATGAACATCTAAATGATTCAGAGAAGGATTGGGAGAAAGTGCTGTGGTCAGATAAGACCAAAATTGAGCTGTTTGGCATTAACTCGACTCGCCATGTTTGGAGGAAGAAAAATTGACTATGACCCTAAGGACACCATCCCTACAGTCAAGCATGGAGGTGGAAACATCATGCTTTGTGGCTGTTTGTCTGCTAAATGTACATGACGACTTTGTCGCATTGAGGAGCCAATTGATGGGGCCATGTATTGTAAAATCTTGGATGAGGACCTTCTTCCTTCAGCTAGAACACTGAAGATGGGTCATGGATGGGTCTTCCAGCATATCAATGACCCAAAACTTACCACCAAGGCAACAGGGTCATGGAGTGGCTTAGTCAGTATCCAGACCCTAATCCTATCAAAGTTTTTTTGGAGGGAGCTGAAACTTCGATTTGCCAAGCGACAGCCAAGGAACCTTCAGGATTTAGAGAAGATCTGTAAAGAAGAGTGGACCAAAAATCCCTCCTGAGCAGTGGCGGCTGGTGCTAAAATTTTTTGGGGGGGCGCAAACGAAAAAGAAAAAAATTGCAGCCTCACTGTGCCCATCAAATGCAGCCACTGTGCCATCAATTGTCACCACTGTGCCATGCCATCAAATGCAATCACTGTGCCATGCCATCAAACGCAGCCACTGTGCCATCAATTCGCACCACTGTGCCATGCCATCAAACGCAGCCACTGTGCCATGCCATCAAATGCAGCCACTGTGCCATGCCATCAAACGCAGCCACTGTGCCATGCCATTAAACGCAGCCACTGTGCCATCAATTCGCACCACTGTGCCATGCCATCAAACGCAGCCACTGTACCATGCCATCAAACGCAGCCACTGTGCCATGCCATTAAACGCAGCCACTGTGTCATCAATTCGCACCACTGTGCCATGCTATCATACGCAGCCAATGTGCCATGCCATCAAACGCAGCCACTGTGCCATCAATTGACACCACTGTGTCATGCCATCAAACGCAGCCACTGTGCCATGCCATCAAACACAGCCACTGTGCCATCAATTGTCGCCACTGTGCCAATTGTCACCACTTTGCCCTTTAATTGTCACCACTGTGCCCTTTAATTGTCGCCACTGTGCCCATTGATGTCACCGTGCTCTTTAATTGTCCCCACTGTGCCAAATTGTCGCCACTGTGCCAAATTGTCCCCACTGTGCCACATTGTCCCCACTGTGCCAAATTGTCCCCACTGTGCCCATTAATGCCGATGTGCCAATTGTCGCCACTGTGCCCATTGATGTCACTGTGCCCTTTGTCGCTGCTGTGCCCTGTAAAATTCCCCTCCCCTCCCCCCCGCCCGGCACTTACCTTTACTGGAGTCAGCCATTCACGTCCCTCGATGTCTTCTCCCGCCCTCGATGACGATTCAGCCAATCAGGTTACCGATAGCCAGAACCGGTGAACCCGATTGGCTGATACGGCTGTCAGTCTTATCCAAGGAACGCACCGCCGGTACGTCCCGAGGATAAGCATTCGGAAGCTGACTACAGCCTGGGGGCTGTACTCGGAAAGCCTATCAAAGCCGCTGACTCTGATAGGCACTTCCGTACAGCCAACCAGCTGCCGTTATTCAGGTGGCCGGCGCTCTGAATAGACCAGCGGCAGCAGCGACAATAACATAGATTCATGCAATGCAATGAATCTATGTTATTAGTCAGTGGTGGTGCGGAGTCAGAGGGGGCGGCGCTCCAGCTCCCTCTATGGACGAACCGCCACTGCTCCCAAGATGTGTGCAAACCTGTTTACCAACTACAAGAAACATCTGACCTCTGTGGTTGCCAACATTGGGGTAGATTCAAAGAGCAATTGCGCAGCGCAATTGCTTACCTGCGCCGGCGTTACGAATGCTCCTGATTCAGGAACCTCGTTACGCCGACTGCAGCCTAAGAAATGACTGGCATAAGGCTCCTTATGCCGTCATATCTTAGGCTGCATTCTTACGCGGGCCGCTAGGTGGCGTTCCCGCTGTGGTCAGCGTATAGTATGCAAATTGCATACTAACGCCGATTCACAACCCTACGCGAGCCCTGCGTACGCAGTTTACTTCGTTTGCGTACGTCGGTTTTTGTGTAAGGCTGCCCCTGCTAATTGCAGGGGCAGCCAATGCTACGTATACCCGTCGTTCCCGCGTCGCGAAATTTGAAATTTACGTTGTTTGCGTAAGTGAATCGTGAATGGCGCTGGACGCCATTCACGTTTACTTTGAAGCAAATGACGTCCTTGTGACGTCATTTACCACAATGCACGTCGGGAAATTTTCGCGACGGAGCATGCGCACTACGCTCGGCGCGGGAATGCGCCTAATTTAAATGATCCACGCCCCCTACGGGATCATTTAAATTGCGCGCGCTTACGCCGGGCATTTTGCCGGAGCGCCCACGCAATTTACGGAGCTACTGCTCCGTGAATCAAGGGTAGCGTAGATAATTTGCGGGGGCGCAGGGCAAAAACGGTGCCCTGCGCCTACGTAAAAACTGTGAAAATCTACCTGAATCTACCCCAATGGTTTCTCCACCAATTACTAATTCATGGTTTGCTTGGGGATCAAATACTTCTTTTACTCACTGAACTGCAACTCAATTTATAACATTTGTATCTCGTGTTTTTTATGGATTTTTGGTTGATATTCTGTCTCTATCATTTAAAGTACACCTATGATAAAAATTATAGACCCTTCATTTCTTTGTAAGTGGGCAAACTTACAAAATCTACAGGGGATCAAATAATTCCCCCACTGTATGTGTGGTATGGGGTGGAAGGACCCTTAATGTACAGTATGCAGTCATACCTCCCAACATTTTGAGATGGGAACGAGGGACTAACAAACGTATGTAGGCATAAGACACGCCCCCTTAAAGGAGAATTAAACCCCAAAAAAGTTAATTACCATATTTATCGGGCTATAACGCGCCCCGGCGTATAGCGCGCACCCCCGAACTTGAAGAAAAATTCCTGGAAAAAAAAAATACTGAGGCCTTGTACACACAACCGAACATGTCCGCTGAAACTGGTCCGTCGGAACAGTTTCCGCGGACAGGTTCGGTCGTGTGTAGGGCCGACCGGACAGTTTCCCGGCCTAGCGGACAGGTTTCCAGCGGACAAAAGTTTCTTAGCATGCTAAGAAACATGTCCGCTGGAAGCCTGTCCGTCGGACATGTCCGATGGTCAGTACGACTCATCGGACATGTCCGCTGGCCCGAAATCCCACGCATGCATCGAAGTGATTCGACTCATGCGTGGAAGCATTGAACTTCCTGGTGCGCGTACGTCGCGGCGTCATCGTCGCCGCCACATCGCCGCCACGTCACCACGTATTCTGTCCGCTGGGAATTTGGTCTGATGGTGTGTACACACATCAGACCTTATGATCCCAGCGGACATGTCCGATGAAAGCGGTCCGTGGGCCGTTTTCATCGGACATGTCTGGTCGTCTGTACGAGGCCTTACAGATTTGATGCCCCTCATCGGTGTCTTGCCCGTCGTCCATCGCGTCCTGCCCGTCGTCCATCGCGTCCATCGGCGGCCTCGTCCGGTCCGGCGTCCTTCTGTGGCCATCGTGGTGTCCTCCCCGCTCGATCCCCGCTTCCCGCGCTGAGTTTGAACCACTGCGCCGGCATATACCGAACGCAGTACACTCGGGTATAGTCGGGCAGGCTCGGCTCCTCTCGCGTAAAGGACGTACAGGACGCACAGGACGTGACCGCGAAAGGAGCCAAGCCTGACCGACTATACCTGAGTGTATTGCGCTTGGTATATGCCGGCGCAGTGGTTCAAACTCATCGCGGGAAGCGGGTATCGGCGCATATCGCGCACCCACGATTTTTCCCTGATTTTCAGGGCAAAAAAGTGCGCGGTATACGCCGATAAATACAATAAATCCACAAGGACTTTTTTTAACCACTACTATTCCTTTATAATGACTTTTAAAATGTACAAATGCAGCAATTTAGAAATCAGATGAAAGGTTTAGCGCTGGGGAACACTTTTTGAAAGATAAAAAGTAGCATTTTATATACAACTCAGACCAACATTAGGGACAAATGAGGAGGAATGAGGGACAGAAGGACATTGCTCCAAATCAGGGACAGTCCCTCGAAATCAGGGACAGTTGGGATGTGCAGAGTTGCATATATTTTAGATGCTATATAAATACCTGCAATAAATAAAATGAATTGCTTGTCCTTTCCCACGTAGTATTGGCCTGATCTTATAGCCATATCACATGGGCTTTTCTGTGCTTTTTGGCTGCTGCCCCCACTGGGTACAGTGCCATGATATTTTTCCTTTAATAATATTTTTTTTTTGATCCTGTTAGAAATTAGAGAACACTTTGTACCGGGGTTGTGACTCACACACACACACACACACACACATAAACACACACACACACATGGACACAGCATGATGTCATCACCACCCCATGACTCAGCAGACACACAATATGAAGCATATGGACTTTGGCCTTGAAACACAGCGCACAGCAACAGTACACAAACACTGTGGATGTGCCTTGCTTAGCAACACTCTGTTACATTCATATTTGTATTTAACATGACTTTGCAGACTTGGTGGACCAGAGGAATGCCTCTGTTTACCATGCCGGTGATAGGGTGACCACATTTCTAAACTGCCATTCGGGGACACCCCCCTTCCCAAAAATCAGCTTGTGCTGTAACGAATCACAGCACAGTGATTGGAGACAAGAGGCGGGATTTATGATTTCTCCAATCACAAGCTGGGGCTGGGGATTGTGTGCCTCCAGGCATTCCCGGCCAGGACAAGTACTGTCAGTGAGTAAAGCGGTGATGTGGCGGCCTTTTTTGGGGGATCAGATTGGCCTGGGGGTGGCTGTGTCGGTTTCATTCTGGGACACTGGATTGTATGTGCCCGGGACAGACCTGCAGAATTTCGGGACTGTCCCAGGCAATCAGGGACACGTGGTCAGCCCGGTGATCATGTTTTGTAGCTGCCCGTCCTACTCGTTTAATCCATATAACAGCTGGTATTTGTATGCCTCTGGTTCTAAAGATGGCCAGAGACATTAGACCAGCATTTCTCAACCTTTTTTCTGTTGTGGCACCCCAGTCTAAAAATGTAAAAAAAATTAAATGTTACTTATCGATGGGAAACCTGAGCCTGGGACAATGCACACAACTGCTTCAATTAAATTATCTTCACATCAGAGGTTCTTCTATCACATCAGAGTCCCCCATCACAAAATGGGTCCCCCTTTTACATCTGAGGTCCCTCATCATATGAGAGGTTCCCTATCACATCAGAGGTTCTTCTATCACATCAGAGTCCCCCATCACAAAATAGGTCCCCCTTTTACATCGGAGGTCCCTCACCATATCCGAGGTTCCCTATCACATCAGAGGTTCTTCCATCACATAAGAGTCCCCCTTTTACAAAATAGGTCCCCCTTTTACATCTGAGGTCCCTCATCATATGAGAGGTTCCCTATCACATCAGAGGTTCTTCTATCACATCAGAGTCCCCCATCACAAAATAGGTCCCCCTTTTACATCTGAGGTCCCTCATCATATCAGAGGTTCCCTATCACATCAGAGGTTCTTCTATCACATCAGAGTCCCCCATCACAAAATAGGTCCCCCTTTTACATCTGAGGTCCCTCATCATATCAGAGATTCCCTATCACATCAGAGGTTCTTCTATCACATCAGAGTCCTCCATCACAAAATAGGTCCCCCTTTTACATCTGAGGTCCCTCATCATATCAGAGGTTCCCTATCACATCAGAGGTTCTTCTATCACATCAGAGTCTCCCATCACAAAATAGGTCCCCCTTTTACATCTGAGGTCCCTCATCATATCAGAGGTTCCCTATAACATCAGAGGTTCTTCTATCACATCAGAGTCTCCCATCACAAAATAGGTCCCCCTTTTACATCTGAGGTCCCTCATCATATCAGAGGTTCCTTATCACGTCAGAGGTTCTTCTATCACATCAGAGTCCCCCATCACAAAATAGGTCCCCCTTTTACATGTGAGGTCCCTCACCATATCCAAGGTTCCCTATCACATCAGAGGTTCTTCCATCACATCAGAGTCCCCCATCACAAAATAGGTCCCCCTTTTACATCTGAGGTCCCTCATCATATCAGAGGTTCCCTATCACATCAGAGGTTTCCCATCACATCAGAGGTTCCCCTATCACATCAGAGGTTCCCCATCACATCAGAGGTTCTTCTATCACATCAGAGGTTCCTCTATCACATCAGAGGTTCCTCCATCACATCAGAGGTTCCCCATCACATTAGAGTTCCCCTTATCACATCAGAGGTCCACATCCCATCAGAGGTCCCCCATCATATCAGAGTCCTCCATCACATCAGAGATTCCCCTATCACATCTAGGGCTAGGACATATCGCGTCAGAAGTTCCCCATCACATCAGACATTCCCCATCACATTAGAGTTCCCTTATCACATCAGAGGTCCCCCATCATATCAGGGGTCCCCCATCATATCAGAGTCCCCCATCACATCAGAGGTTCCCCTATCACATCAGAGGTCCCCCATCATATCAGAGGTTCCCAATCACATCAGAGTCCCCTATCACATCAGCAGTTCCTCTAATCACATCAGAGGCCCACATCACAGCAGAGATTCCCCTATCACATCAGAGGCCTGTAATCACAGCAGAGATTTCCCTATCACATCAGAGGCCTGTATCACATCAGAGTTTTTTCCATTGCATCAGAGGTCCCCCATCACATCATAGGTTTGTCTATCAAATCAGAGGTTCCCCATCGCATCAGAGGCCTGCATCACATTAGTGGTTCCTCCACCATATCAGAGGCATCCTATCACATCAGAGGTCCCCCATCATATCGGAGACCCCCATCACATCAGAGATTTCCCCTTCACATCAGAGGCACCCTATCTTATCAAAGATCCCCCATTACATTATAGTCTCTCCATCACAACAGAGGTCCTCCATCACATCAGAGATCCTCCCAACACATCAGAGTTACCCCCATCGCATTAGAGGTTCCCCCATCACATCTGAGCCCCCTTCACATCAAAGACCCCTCATCACATCAGAGATTCCCCATAAAGTCAGATGGTCCCCCATTACATCAGAGTCCCCGTATGTTTCAAATGCCCCTTATACATTAGAGACCCTCATCACAGATTCACCATGTATAAATAAATGTTTATTTACATATGAATGCTCCTGTTTTTAACATATGAATGATGGTTATTTACATGTAAACACAGGGGCCCGAATTCAGAAAGCCGCGTAAATTCTAGGATGCGCCAGCGTATCTTCTTTCTGTATTCAGAAAGCAAGATACGCCGAAATTTGGCTAAGATACGACTGACGTAAGTCTCTTACGGCGTCGTATCTTAGTTGATTATTTACACTGGCCACTAGGTGGCGCTTCCGGAGATTTACGCGTAGAATATGTAAATTAGGTAGATACGCCGATTCAGAAACGTACGTCCGCCCGGCGCATTTTTTTACGTCGTTTACGTAAGGCTTTTTCCGGCGTAAAGTTACCCCTGCTATATGAGGCGTAGCCAATGTTAAGTATGGACGTCGGGCCAGCGTCAAATTTTGCGTTGTTTGCTTAAATCGTTCGCGAATAGGGCTTTGCGTAAGTTACGTTCACGTCGAAAGCATTAACTATTTGCGGCGTAATTAGGAGCATGCGCACTGGGATACGTTCACGGACGGCGCATGCGCCGTTCGTTAGAAACGTCATTTATGTGGGGTCACACTTAATTTACGTAAAACACGCGCACATCTTCCATATTTGAATTAGGCAGGCTTACGCCGGCCCTTATACTCTACGCCGCCGTAACTTTGGGCGCATAATCTTTCTGAATACCATACTCTCCTCTCAAAGTTACGCCCGCCTAAAAAAACACAATTGTATCTGAATCTGGCCCAGGGTCTTCAGTTAAGTCATCTGTACACAACAATAGGGCAGAGCTGGGCAGCATTAGTAGCATCACTTCACACTGAGATACCAGGACACTGCACAGGACTAAAACTTCAAGGGACAAGGGAAATTAAACTGGGATAGTTGGCAAGTATGAGGCAGCTGCTTTGGTCCCCACGACAATGACAGGGCCCAGGGAAGCTGCCCCTTTTGCCCTGCCTTAAAGATGGCCCTGCTTCTCTTGTCCTGTATCTTGGGTATAATTATCAGTATCTGATCTTATTCTGTATGCAATGCTAAATAACTGTTGCACGTTGTTTATTCAGAAGGTTAGGTTTTCTTAAGAAATTTCTCTATTGAGCTATAAAATACACAGAGGTGAGTAACACAAAGGTGTCCACCCAAAAGTGAAATCTCATTGGTGGAAAAAGTCTTTGAATATTAGCATCCCAGGGGCTGATATTGTTAAGATCGGGGGAGCCATTGTTCTGGATTACGTACACATCTCTCACCCCCTTCTAAGTAATCAGGAAAATAATTGCCAGTCAGGATACATAATCACCAGCTCAGGTTACTAGCACACTCCCACGCTTTTGGAGCCCATGCAGCAGCGTGGGAGTCAACAAAGGACCCCTCTACTAGTACACAGCACGGGAAGGAGGACTATTGTGTTCCAAAAATTGTGTTTTCAAATTCAAAGAAAAAATAGTAAAAAACACAAAACAAATCAAAGAATGGGAAATTTTTTAATTTGTGAAGTGGCGCTTAGAGACAGATTTGTCAGATTGTATGCGGAGTGGATTCTTGCTGATTCGCTTGTAGGAGGGGTGCAGCGCGGTGTCCCAGTGCAGTGAAAGAACTTGTATTGACATAAAGCTGAGACAGTTCACAAATAACCCGGTGGGAAGCACATGCACAGTTACAACAAGGTGTAGAGAGCAGAATGTAGCCATATGTCAGCATCTGTAGAGAAGGGAAAATGCAGCCTGGCTGTCTTGTGCCCAGCAGGCAGGTGTCCAGAGAGGTTGCGAACTCTATGCTTTCCCTCCTCATCTGGAACCTTTCCCTAATGCTAGTGCTGTCCCTAACAGGCAAGGAACTTGTCCCTGCTCTACCAACTTGCTAATGCGTGCCAAACCTGGGAGCCAGGGCTTTGAATAGGCTCTGCCTGATCCAAGATGGCTGCCAGAGTCTGATGGGGTGGCACATACAATTGGATGCTTCCTTAGTGACCAAGGGTACCATGAAGGAATTACAGATACAGCACCTTTTAACATAGTTTCTCTATGGCAGGGATATGCAATTAGCGGACCTCCAGCTGTTGCAGAACTACAAGTCCCATGAGGCATAGCAAGAATCTCACACCCACAAGTATTACACCTAGAGGCAGAGGCATGATGGGACTTGTAGTTTTGCCACTGCTGGAGGCCCGCTAATTGCATATCCTGGGTCACTAGAGAATCATCTAATTTGGTGTCCCACAATCATCTAATTGCAGGTCCTGCAACAATCTCCCTTATATTCCCATTTAATAGGGATGGATCCTGCATCTGCCTCCCTCCTACTCCCCTTTAACAAGGATGGGACCTGCAGCTGCCTCTTATATATATACATTATTAAGGGTGGGGCCTGCAGCTACCCCCTTATATTCCCATTTAACAAGGACGGGCCTGCAGCTGTCTCTCTCCTATTCCCTATTAGAACACTGCCTGTAGGTGCCCCCCTACTATTCCCTATCAATAAGGATGGGTCCTGCAGCTACCTCCCTTATATTTTTTCCATTGATAAGGATGGGTCCTGCAGCTACCTCCCTTATATTCCCCATTAATAAGGATGGGTCCTGCAGCTGCCCCCCTTACATTCCCATTTTGTAAGGACAGAACCTGCACCTTCTCCCCTACTATTTCCCATTTAATAAGGATGGGTCCTGCAGCTGTTATCCTCCTATTCTCCTTTAATAGCTATGGGCCCTGAAGCTGCCCCATTATATTCCCCTTTAATAAGGACAGGTCCTGCAGCTACCCCCTTAGATTCCCATTTAGCCTGGATGGAGCCTGTAGCTGCCCCCCTACTATTCCTCATTAACAATGACAGAGCCTGCAGCTGCCTCTCTCCTATTCCCTATTAGAACGCTGCCTGTAGGTGCCCCCCTACTATTCCCTATCAAAAAGGATTGATCCTGCAGCTACCTCCCTTATATTTTATCCATTGATAAGGATGGGTCCTGCAGCTACCTCCCTTACATTCCAATTTTATAAGACAGATCCTGCACCTTCTCCCTTATATTCCCCATTGATAAGGATGGGTCCTGCAGCTACCTCCCTTATATTCCCCATTGATAAGGATGGGTCCTGCAGCTACCTCCCTTATATTCTCCATTGATAAGGATGGGTCCTGCAGCTACATCCCTTATATTCTCCATTGATAAGGATGGGTCCTGCAGCTACCTCCCTTATATTCCCTATTGATAAGGATGGGTCCTGCAGCTATCTCCCTTATATTCTCCATTAATAAGAACGGATCCTGCAGCTACCACCCTTATATTCCCCACAAATAGGGATGGGTCCTGCAGCTACCACCCTTATATTCCCCACTAATAAGGACAGATCCTGCAGCTTCTCCCCTACTATTTCCCATTTAATAAGGACAGGTCCTGCAGCTACCCCCTTATATTCCCATTTAACAGGGATGGAGCCTGTAGCTGCCCCCCTACTATTCCTCATTAACAATGACAGGGCCTGCAGCTGCCTATCTCCAATTCCCTATTAGAACACTGCCTGTAGGTGCCCCCCTACTATTCCCTATCAATAAGGATGGGTCCTGCAGCTACCTCCCTTACATTCCAATTTTATAAAGACAGATTTTGCACCTTCTCCCTTATATTCCTCATTGATAAGGATGGGTCCTGCAGCTACCTCCCTTATATTCCCCATTGATAAGGATGGGTCCTGCAGCTACCTCCCTTATATTCCCTATTGATAAGGATGGGTCCTGCAGCTATCTCCCTTATATTCTCCATTAATAAGAACGGGTCCTGCAGCTACCACCCTTGTATTCCCCACTAATAAGGATGGGTCCTGCAGCTACCACCCTTGTATTCCCCACTAATAAGGATGGGTCCTGCAGCTACCACCCTTATATTCCCCACAGGTCCTGCAGCTACCCCCTTATATTCCCATTTAACAGGGATGGAGCCTGTAGCTGCCCCCCTACTATTCCTCATTAACAATGACAGGGCATGCAGCTGCCTCTCTCCTATTCCATATTAGAACACTGCCTGTAGGTGCCCCTCTACTATTCCCTATCAATAAGGATGGGTCCTGCAGCTACCTCCCTTATATTTTTTTCCATTGATAAGGATGGGTCCTGCAGCTACCTCCCTTACATTCCAATTTTATAAGGACAGATCCTGCACCTTCTCCCTTATATTCCCCATTGATAAGGATGGGTCCTGCAGCTACCTCCCTTATATTCCCCATTGATAAGGATGGGTCCTGCAGCTATCTCCCTTATATTCTCCATTGATAAGAATGGGTCCTGCAGCTACCTCCCTTATATTCCCCATTGATAAGGATGGGTCCTGCAGCTATCTCCCTTATATTCTCCATTGATAAGGATGGGTCCTGCAGCTACCTCCCTTATATTCCCCATTGATAAGGATGGGTCCTGCAGCTATCGCCCTTATATTCTCCATGAATAAGAATGGGTCCTGCAGCTACCACCCTTGTATTCCCCACTAATAAGGATGGGTCCTGCAGCTACCACCCTTATATTCCCCACTAATAAGGATGGGTCCTGCAGCTACCACCCTTATATTCCCCACTAATAAGGATGAGTCCTGCCGCTGCCCCCCTTACATTTCCATTTTTTAAGGACAGACCCTGCAGCTTCTCCCCTACTATTTCCCATTTAATAAGGATGGGTCCTGCAGCTGCTTTCCTCCTATTCTCCTTTATTAACGATGGGGCCTGAAGCTGCCCCCTTATTTTCCCCTTTAACAGGGACGGGTTTTGCAGCTGCCTCCCCCCATATCCTTCATCAATAAGGAAGGTGCCTGCAGCAGTCTGCCATTGCGGAAGTGACAGCAGCTGACTCGGCTGGTGTCACCGTCGAGGAATGCGATGGATCCAGCTAACAAACTCGAATGCTGAGACAGCTACAGCTGCTTCCATCAGCAAAGAGAAAGTGAAAGTTTGCCCTATAGAAACCTCGGGCGTCTGACCTCAGGAATTAGCTGAATCAATTGTTATTTAAAGTGACAAAAAAAAAATATTTGAATTCCTATGCATGGTTATTTATCCAGTGCAAATTTGCAAGCCTAAATTATCAACAGGGGTAGCTCCCATAATCCACTGTTTTTTTTCCATGGTTTTCTGTTGCTTAAGGTCTACTTCACCTTTTGCAATAGAATGTGGCTGAACTCCACTATATGTTACTTATGTGTTTCCCTTCACACAGCATACTTAAAAAGGTATTTAAAAAAATATTTCCTACCTTTCTATTTTTTTGGGCAGGTCTTTTGGCAGACTGCAAGCTACTCTAAACAACAATTTGAAAGTGAAAATGGAGGAACAATGTGGGGGTTATGTTATCCCCTGGCAGAAAGCATGTGTGTATGGGCTTACGCTGAGTGTAAGTGACAGTTGGTCTTCACCAGAGTTCCTGGTGGTGGAAATGGACTGAGAATCCCAGTGGCCTTGGTTTTATTTGCTGCAACCTGCCACTAGGTCCCGTCCCCCAGGATTTTCCCACCAAGGAATGTGGCTGGAACTGAAAGGCTATGGTTCAGAGATTGTTCAGTGGGCTGAGAGAAGTCAGGTCAAGGCAGAGGTCAAAGCAGGCAGAAGGCTAAAGAGTAGTCAGGTCTAGGCAAGAGTCAAAGCAGGCAGTAGGCTAGAGAGTAGTCAGGTCTAGGCAAGAGTCAAAGCAGGCAGTAGGCTAGAGAGTAGTCAGGTCTAGGCAAGAGTCAAAGCAGGCAGTAGGCTAGAGAGTAGTCGGGTCTAGGCAAGAGTCAAAGCAGGCAGTAGGCTAGAGAGTAGTCAGGTCTAGGCAAGAGTCAAAGCAGGCAGTAGGCTAGAGAGTAGTCGGGTCTAGGCAAGAGTCAAAGCAGGCAGTAGGCTAGAGAGTAGTCAGGTCTAGGCAAGAGTGAAAGCAGGCAGTAGGCTAGAGAGTAGTCAGGTCTAGGCAAGAGTCAAAGCAGACAGTAGGCTAGAGAGTAGTCAGGTCTAGGCAAGAGTGAAAGCAGGCAGTAGGCTAGAGAGTAGTCAGGTCTAGGCAAGAGTCAAAGCAGGCAGTAGGCTATAGAGTAATCAGGTCCAGCCAGGGGTCAAAGCAGGCAGCAGGCTAGTCAGGTCTAGATGTGGAAGCTAGTGGCAGGCTAGGGAGTAGTCAAGTCGAGGTAGGGGTGGAAGCTAGTGACAGGCTAGAGAGTAGTTAGGTCAGGTAGGAGTGGAAGCTAGTGGCAGGCTAGAGGGTAGTCAGGTCGGCACATGTGCGGCTCAGCTTACAGCGGCCAAGCTGATCCTGTGTGCTGGGATGACTAGCTCCTGCAGGAATGACATTGTCTCATGCCAGCCAATGAAGATGCCTGAAGCCGGCATGCAGGAGATAATGCTAGTAAGGGAATGTTGATAAGGTGGGTACCCTCCCTTCAGTTTCGCTTTAAAGTGTTACTAAACCCACAACAGTAAAATCAGTCTGTATATGCAGTAAAGCATGCTTGTTATACTCACTATGAAACCTAAGGGGTCAATCCTCTGCATTGTGTAAAATGGCTGTTTGATTCTGTATGCACAGATCCTCCTCGTCTTCCACTGACTCCAGAACAGGTCCAGATAAGACAGAGTTACTGGAGTCACTCTGCACATGCTCAGTTTTGTATGTATTGCTAGATAGTTTTTTTTTTTCTTGGGAGACTGCATGTGATCAGCACAGGACCAATCAGCACTGCCCATACAGAGGGCCAGGAGTCCTTGATCCTGAAAAGACAGTTCGATGCAGTATGAAAACTTCACCTACAAGCTTTAACCAGGAACTGATAGAAGTCACAAGACTGCTATATACTGCTGATGAGAAAAGGTATTTAGCAGTTTATATTTACTAAAATAATTGCATTTCCATGTTCCGTGTACTCTGGGAATCCAGATATAGTGAATGCAGGCTCCTGGGTTTAGTAACACTTTAAGTATCTGTTTCCCAAACAGGCTGTCAAGAGACTGTCAGAGTCCTTCACTTGGTCATGTAGAGTCCTTTACTTTTGCTTAGAATAAAGTTCACGATTCTTGGCGTAACAGCATCTTTCACTTTATACAAAAAAATTGGGCTAACTTTACTGTTTATTTTTTTCTTTTTATTCATTGAAGTGTATCTTTTCCCGAAAAATTGTGTTTGTAAAGACCGCTGCGCAAATACAGTGTGAGATAAAACATTACAATGACTGCCATTTTATTCTCTAGGGTTTCTGCTAATATATATATATATATATATATATATATATATATATATATATATATATATATATGTAGCGCCTGGTTACTTCAAAGTACCGGTGCTATTTAAATTTAGAGGGAGATCAGAGTGTAGTTAAACTCTGATCTGGTTAAAATGTTCAAATTGGGTCTATGTTTCAGCTTGCCTGTGCTGTGGGCTCATTCTGTTGTGCTGGGGTGTTCTCCCCACCACAGTGCAGTAGATGGCAGCAGTGGGGTCAAGGTTTGGGTGCTCTTCCCCAGGAGCCAATCAGGAGGGTTGAGCCTCGCTGTGCATGCTGGGGGAGGGTATTTATGGGGCATATGCCATGAGTTCTGGGTTCTTCTTCTTCAAGTGCGGCATCCACCTTTAGGGTGTCTGCACCATGGCGCCCTGGCGTTATGGCCTACCTGGCCGAGGCATGCGTGCCACGCGGAGTTCCTGGTTCTGGAACCATGTGGGACATTTGAGTCGTGGCAGCGAGCCCAGTGGTCGACTGGGTTCCCAATTCTGAAAATCCCAAGTGGTATAGCTGTTCGTTGGGGAGTCCATCTGAGGAGAGCCAATGAGAGGCTGGCGATCCAATAGGGTCTCGACAATCCACGGGGATCGAGGTATCCGGACACTGGAGAGGCTGGTCACCTGTCAGTCAGTCCCCGAAGGCTATCCCGTAGTTTGTAGACGCGATAACTTTTGCACAAACCAATCAATATACGCCTATTTCGATTTTTTTATTACCAAAAATATGTAGAAAAATATATATTGGCCTAAAATAATGAATAAATAAGTTGTTTTATATATATATTTTTTGGATACATATGGTTAATAGGATGTTATCAGTGATTTTTTTTTTCTCTTCAAAGACATTTTCAAACACAATTTAGTTTAAATTTAAACTTCTCTTTCAATCACGGAGCGTTTTATCTGGCGGTGAATCACTTCCAGCAAAATTAAACGCTTCTGAATCATTTTTTCTGAACTGTAAATAATGTTATTATTTCTCCAGAAAAAAACATCTTGTTGTTCAGTGAAGTTCTCAAAAAAAAAGCCATTTCCAAATACCACAGATTTCCAGTCCTGATCAGAGTGACATTTGACTGCTTTATATTAAAAGGTTTAGAAATGTGAAAGCCATTACAGGAGCCGTTGGCTGCAGGGAAAATGATGTAACTGTCGGAATTCATTTTGATTTTTTTTTTTTGGTCTGCTTTTATTGATGTGAGTAGAGTATGGAAGGGTTCGAACCTGTGACATTATTGCTCTCTGTGTCTTCTTTTGGGGGATTCCCCCTCATTTCTGTCCCAATAACGGGAATCGTAAACCTCCCTAATGGTAGAACACGAGGGTAATAAAACCCTGATGGGGGTTCTAATATTTTCCACTCTGCAATGGTCTGAAGCCCTGTACACATGGCTGGGATTCTCGTCAGGAAAAAAACGTTGATTTTCCTGACGAGATTCCTGGCCAGATTTTCTTGCCAGCAAGTGTGCGCACGTACGCTTCAAAAGAACCGGCGTTCTTTTGAATGGCACGAACGTGGTGACGTCATCGACAACGACGAGCATGCGCTCGTCACATTCGATGCCGTCGCCGCTGTAACGGTCAGGGGTGAACGCGGTTACGATATTCCATTCCACCAACCCAAGACAGCTTCCGACACGCCACAATCCAGCAGACAGGACCCATTAGAATTCCCCAGACAAACGAGACACAGCTCTGTTTTCTCGTTCAAAAGAAATGACACTTTAACCACTTAAAGTGGAGGTTCACCCAAAAAGTTAATTTTTAACATTAGATTGAGGCTCGTTTTGTCAAGGGGAATCGGGTGTTTTTTTTTAAATCAACGCAGTACTTACCGTTTTAGAGATAGATCTTCTCCGCCGCTTCCGGGTATGGTCTGCGGGACTGGGCGTTCCTATTTGATTGACAGTCTTCCGACAGGCTTCTGACGGTCGCATACATCGTGTCACGATTTTCCGAAAGTAGCCGAACGTCGTGCGCAGGCGTCGTATACAGCCACACCGACGTTCGGCTTCTTTCGGCTACTCGTGACGTACTGCTTTGATTTAAAAAAAAACACCCGATTCCCCTAGACAAAATGAGCATCAATCTAATGTTAAAAAAAAAAATTCGGGTGAACTCCCGCTTTAAGGACCACCGCATGTACATATACGTCAGCAGAATGGCACGGACAGACACATGTACGTACCTGTACGTCCCTGCCTAGACGTGGGTCGGGGGTCCGATTGGGACCCCCGGTACATGCGGCGGTTCCCGTGGCTTCAGGAGCGATCCGGGACAGGGGGGCGGCTGTTCGTTTTTGTCCGCCCCCTCCGGATCGCTCCCAGCCAATGCGAGCACTCCCCCGTGTGTCACTTCCTCCTCCTGTGTAGACACAGGAAGGGGGAAGTGATGTATTCTCTCCTCTCTGCGGTATTTTCAACCGCCGCTGAGGACAGAATACATCACACAGTAAGTCTGCACAACACTACACTGACACACACTACACATAGGCACATTAACCCCCCGATCACCCCCCCCCCCCCCACCACCACCACCCTGTCACAGTGTCACTGAATGCAGTGATCATATATGTACTGATCACTGCATTTAGTGTCAGTGTGACAGGCAGTTAGTGTTAGGTTCAGGGTAGCGCCCGTACCCCCCTGATAAAGTTTTAACCCCTTGATCACCGCCCTAGTTAACCCTTTCACTCCCTATTGCCAGTGTCACTAAGCGATCATTTTTCTGATCGCTGTATTAGTGTCACTGTTGCCGCTAGGTAGCTAATTTTTTTTATTGCAATTTTTTTTACTAAAGACATGTGGCTGAATACATTTTGGCCTAAATGTTTGACTAAAATTTTGTTTATTCAATTTTTCTTATAACAAAAAGTAAAAAATATTGATTTTTTTTCAAAAATGTCGCTCTATTTTTGTATATAGCGCAAAAAATAAAAATCGCAGAGGTGATCAAATACCATCAAACGAAAGCTCTATTTGTGGGAAGAAAAGGACGCAAATTTTGTTTGGGAGCCACGTCGCACGACCGCGCAATTGTCTGTTAAAGCGACGCAGTGCCGAATTGTAAAAACGCCTCTGGGCTTTTAGCAGCATATTGGTCCGGTCCTTAAGTGGTTAATGGTAAACTTAGGTTTCTTATATACAGTTATAAAGCATGCTGCAGTAATCAAAGGGACAATGACACACTCCACCCACAACATCACAAAATGGATGCTAACGAGTCCCCCCCTCAATCCACATCTTAGACAGACTTTCTGACTCTGCGATAAGCTATTCTCACCTGCTACACAATACACATTCCTTTAGTGAACATAAGTCAGACGTCTGACCTTTAGAGTGTGTTAACTCACAACACATATTAGCATCAATAGAACTTTCACACAATACAGGTTTAGTTAGCATAGCACCATGAAATATCTTAGGAGCCAGGCTTAATTAACACAATAGACAATAGAATGCAATCACAGCAAGCTTTCATCTCTACAGCCAGGTAGCTGGAGGTGATTAACATCAATTAACATCTCAACAGTCTATGTTCCACATTGAAGGAGACACTCTATTGACCTGTTGTGTTCAGAAGGAACAACTTGTAATATTTCACGATATCCTGCAATACATGAATTATCATTACTGTCCCATCTCATGCAATTCATGATATCAGTTCTCAGTCATCCTATGCCCCTAGTGGACTTAGGATGACCCTAGACACAAGAGTCATTGGTGAAGCTGACACAGGAGTATCCCACATCCTTCAAGAGCCTCTGGGTCCCACAGGCCATACTGTTACAGCCGCCACCTCATTTCGAGCATGCACGGGTTTCCATGGAGTCAGGTAAGTATACACACGCTCGGGTTTCTCGGCAGGAAAACACTGCTGAGAATCACGATGAGAAAATAGAGAACAGGTTCTCTATTTTTCTCGTCTAGATTCTGGGCAGTTTTCTCGAGGAGAAACCTCAAAGCCTCGTACACACGCATATGTGTGTGTACGAGGCTTGAGTCTTGATTTAGGTAGATCATTTTGGATGCCTTGTTCCCAAGTCCTTCACTTGGTGCTGTAGAGTCCTTCACAGGTCTTTTAGTGTTCTTCACTTGGTCCTGTAGAGTCCTTTATTTGTTGTTGTATAGTATCACTTGGTCCTGTACAGTCCTTCACAGGTCCTGTAGAGCTTTTCACTTGGTCCTGTAGAGTCCTTCACAGGACCTGAAGTGTCCTTCACAGGACCTGAAGAGTCCATCACAGGTCTTGTAGAGTCCCTCAGTTTGTCCTATAGAAGTCCTTCACAGGACCTGTAGACAGTGGCATTGCTAGGGGGGTGCGGGGGTGCGGTCCACACCCGGGTGCCACCCACTACAGGGGTGACACCATCCCGAGGGGGACAAAAGCCTTGGCTCCCTTTTTCAGTTTATTTTTTCAGACAGAAAACCCTCTTTCAGCACAGTGGTCGCGCCTGACCTGTGTTCTCCTACTCCTCCTCCCCTCTGTCTCTCACTACGGCGCTGCTGCACAAGCCTGTCACGATCGGTTCTCCACCCGGGTGGTGCGAATGCACACTGTCTTCTCCTCTCCAGCCGCTGCCCGGGTGTTGTGTGTACCTGAGCCACCCAAGTTGGTGTGGTAATGGGGGGGGGGGGGGGCTGTCAGCTTGTGATGGGGGTATTACTAATAGAGGGGGGTTCTTAGTCCTGGGGGGTCTGTACTAATGGAGGGGGTGCTATGTCCTGGGGATGTCTTTAGTAATGGAGGGGGGAGTTTTTTGTCCTGGGGGGTCTGTACTAATGGAGGAGGGTTCTTTGTCCTGGGGGTCTGTACTAATGGAGAGGGGTTCTTTGTCCTGGGGGGGTCTGTACTAATACAGGGGGGGGTTCTTTGTCCTGGGGGGGTCTGTACTAATGGAGGGGGGGTTCTTTGTCCTGGGGGAGGTTTATACTTGGAAGGGGTCTGTACTGATCAACAGGGGATCTATACTTAGTTGCGGGGGGTCTGTACTGAGGGAAGGCTATAATTGGTGAAGGGGGTCTGTACTGATGGAGGGGATCTATACTTAGTGGAGGGGGTCTACTGATGTAGGGGGGATGGTACTAAGGGGAGATTATAGTTGGTGAAGGGGAGGTGACACCATGTTTTACCGCAACAGGTGACACCAACCCTAGTGACGCCACTGCCTGTAGTCCTTCACTGGGTCCTTTAGACCAGTGGTTCTCAACCTGGGGGTCGGGACCCCCTTGGGGTCAAATTATGATTTGCCAGGGGGTCACCAAATCCTGGGCTGTTCCTGGAAGTCCACTAGAAGTCAGCTGACTGGTGAGGAATGTGAAGTGGGAGAGGCTGGATGAGACCCTACCTCCTGATTTCAGCATAGGTGTCACTGCTACGAGACACCACAAAGTCTGAGACACAGTGAATGTGGAGTAACACTACCTGTGATTATAGTTGCTATTAAAAGTCCCCACTACAGTTCTCAGATCAGCAGATGACCTTGATTAAGAGCATCTAAGTTGACTGTTTAGAAATCCCCCCCAGCACTGCCACTGATCCTATTAACCCCACCCCCCACCAAGAAATAAGAGAAGGAATAAAAATAGAGACTACATGGAAGGGAGAGAAAAAGAGGGGAAGGAACAAAGAAAAAGGGCTAGAGAGAGGGATGGGGGGAAAAAAAGGGTAAAGAAAGGAGAACAAAGAGAAAGAGGGGTACATCCTCAAATGTACCATAAGGGGTTTTAATACTGTATGAGTGGAAGGGACTCAGGGAGCACTAAATGTCCGTGGGTTAGGGGCACAAATAACTTCCTTGGATGCTGACAACCCGCGCTACAAAAATAATTTTACTGTTAGGGGTCCCCGCAACTTGGGGAATTTTATTAAGGGGTCACGGCACTAGAAAGGTTGAGAACCACTGCTTTAGACTGAAAGAGTGAGCTTTATAAGGTCATGTGGTGTGTTGGGTGACAAGAAGACAGGTTGACTGCATGGAGAGCAGCTAGCAATCATCGTTCGCCCCTACCAGAAGAGGTGAGTGGAGGGTATTGTGACTACAGATTTGTGACATTTGACTGCTTTCTATTAAAAGGTTTTGAAATGTGAAAGCCATTACAAGAGCAGTTGGCTGCAGGGAAAATGATGTAACTATCGGAATAAATTTTTTTTGGTCTGCTTTTATTGATGTGAGTAGAGTATGGAAGGGTTCGAACCTGTGACATTATTGCTCTCTGTGTCCTCTTTTGGGGGATTTCCCCTCAGTTTCTGTCACGATTCACGGACGACTTACGCAAACGACGTAAAAAATTTGAATTTCGACGCGGGAACGGCGGCCATACTTGACATTACTATTCCACTAGGGCCTAGCTCTAACTTTACGCGGCCTATCTCTTACGTAAACGGCGTAAAAGTACTGCGTCGGCCGGGCGTACGTTCCTGAATCGGCGTATCTCCTCATTTACATATTCTACGCCGACCGCAATGGAAGCGCCACCTAGCGGCCATCCAAAATATTGCAATCTAAGATAGGATGGCGCAAGCCGCCGTATCTTAGATATGTTTAAGCGTATCTCTGTTTGAGCATACGCTTAAACATAAGTCGGCGTAGATTCTGAGTTAGGTCGACTTATCTACTGATAAGCCGGCCTAACTCTTTCTGAATCTACCTAATTGTATCCAGACTATACATTGTAACTTTGTAGCTACAATCATCTTTTTTTCAGCGGGAACTTGAGGGAACGCAGTTCTGGCATCTCTTGGACTGAATGTATGGAACAGCAAGGGGAGCTGTGGTGTGCTGGAGGATCCATCTAAGCTGGCTGCTGAATGCTCTATTGTTGCTGGTGGAGGTCTATTGTTCCTGGGGTGGATTTATTGTTGCTGGGGGTATTTTGTTGCAGTAGTCTATTGCTGCTGGGGGGATTTATCATTGCTGAATGCATCTATTTTGGATGATGGTATTCATTGTTGCTTTGTGGGCAATTGTTGTTGGGGAGGCAGTTGTATTGTTGAGGAGTATTTTGTTGAAAGAGATCTATTGTTGCTTAGGGGATCTATTGTTACATAATTACATAGTAGGTGAGGTTGAAAAAAGACACAAGTCCATCATGTCCAACCTATGTGTGTGATTATATGTATTACCTTGTATATCCCTGTATGTTGACCTTCCGGACAATGCCATTTCAGCTCTGCCAAGCAATATAGGCAAGCAAGGGAAGGTGCCAACACAAGAAGGATGGCCACTAGGGATGGGCCCGATGTTGAAGTTCGACTCGAACATCAGATGTTCATTTGTACATAGAATCGGGTGACCAAGCCCCCTTCTGACATGACGTCACAAGTAACGTCAGAAGGGTGTGGGATCACCCAGTTACGTCACCGGTTGGACCCGCCCTTGCCTATATAAGAGCTGTTAAAGCAAATAGAGAGCAGTTGACGGGAGACCTCCCATGGAGGCAGAGCGTTTTAAATTTTTGCTATTTTTCAGGTCTGCCGGGCGGCGTGATTGACTGTGGATTTACATCGCGGGACACTTTATTTTTTTTATTTTATTTTTTTTTGTTTAATAAAGGATTTGTCAAAAACTGTCTCTTGTGGTTTTTACTTTTTTACACTTTTTTGGTGAATGGGTAGGGATACGATGTACCCGGTACCCATTCACATAGGAGGGGGGCCGGGATCTTTTTTCATTTTTTTAAATCTGTATTGCCGGCAGCCGCAAGCAATTTTTAATTAAATTTTTTCCTTTAGAAATGTCATTATTGCTGCGGCATGTTCTATACATTGTACAGATGCACCACTTTGCAGGCAGACTAAGGGGACCCCCCAGGCATGATATTTAAAGGAATATTACAAATTTATTGTTTCACTTTAAGCATCATTAAAATCACTGCTCCTTAAAAAACGATTGATTTAAGAACGTTTTTTTGCATTGATACATGTCCACCAGGGCAGTACCCAGGTCCCCTTACATTTTATGGCAATAACTTACATATAAGCCTCTAAAATTAGGACTTTTGATTTTTCATGTTTCTGTCCCATAGACTTTAATAGACTTTGCATGTTCAAACTTTTTGCCTGTTCAAGATGTTCTGGTGCGAGCCCAACCGGAGGGGTGTTCAGGCCCATCCCTAATAGCCAGTAATCTCAATCCACAAGTTTTTGGGGTCATGGAACATTCTACAGTGGAGCAGAAGAAGTGTGTGGGGTCCTGGTGGTGGTCACTGTTGCTATGTAGAAAAGTTTCTACATCATCCCACACAAGTGGAGCACACACCCTTGGGCCCAGATTCACAAAGGAGATACGACGGAGAATCTCAGATACTCCGTCGTATCTCTCAGAGTATCTATGCAACTGATTCATAGAATCAGTTACGCATAGATATCCCTAAAATCCGACAGGTGTAATTGTTTTACACTGTCGGATCTTAGGATGCAATACTGCGGCCGCCGCTGGGGGGAGTTTGCTTTGTAAACCAGCGTCGGGTATGCAAATTAGGAGTTACGGCGATCCACTATGGTTTTTCGCGTTCGCTACGTCGCCGCTAGTCTAGTTTCCCGTCGCAAAGTTAGTCGTCGTTTTGGGTGCCTTGACTTTAGACAGCAAACGTATTGCAGTCTAAAGTATGGCCGTCGTTCCCGCGTCGAAATTTAAAATTTCACGTTGTTTGCGTAACACGTCCGGGAATACGGAAGTACGCTACGCACGTCGCCGATCGCAAAAATGACGTCAGTTCGCGCAAAGCACGGCTGGAATTTAGAAACGGAGCATGCGCAGTAGGTCCGGCACGGGAGCGCGCCTAATTTAAATTGTACCCACCCATTCGATTTGGACCGCCTTGCGCCGGACGTATTTACGATACACCGCCGCAAGTTTCCAGGTAAGTGCTTTGTGGATCGGGCACTAAAACTGAAAACTTGCGGCGGTGTAACGTAAACGGCTTACGTTACACGGGCGCAATTGTACCTGAATCTGGCCCCTGGTTCCTGGTCTATGATTGCACTCTTGCATCCTGAGTGCTGGGCTGAACGCTTTCCTTGAAAGTGTAATTTTTTTTTTATGGAATTTTAATAAATTGGTTTTATGCCATGAGGATATTTTCTCCTGCTTCTGGATGAACGTGGAGGTGTGTCTTATATTTCCCATACGAGTCAAGTATGTTTGACCCTTTTATGATGGACATCCGGTGAGTTCTAACTACATGGGGGAGATTGGTGTGTGGAATTATATTTGAAATAAGAGCACTGATACATAGTTGAACACCTCAGTAATAAAAGTGAAAAAAGACAGAAAAGTGCAAATATAAGTAAATAGCTCAAGTCAAGATAAACTGCTGGAATCAAAGAGCAAAAGTAAATGGTCAAAATATTCTAATTACAAACAGTGGCCATCAGTTAGAGGAATCTCCAAAGATGATAAATAAGACGTGGGATAGCTATGTGTGACCTCATCTTACCATTGAACAAACACTAGACTGGTAAAAAAAAGTGACTTCATCGGAGGATTATGTATAACATATGATTGGTGAGTAACACAGGCATCCCAAAGGTTCTTTTCCAAAAATAATTTCTTGCATGAAATGTATAGTACCGTATTTATCGGCGTATACCGCGCACTTTTTTCCCCTTAAAATCAGGGGGAAAGCGTGGGTGCGCGATATACGCTGATCTCCGCTGTCTCTGAGCGCCGCAGCCTAGAGCCGAGCCGAGTGTACCGCGCACTCGGCTAGGCTCGGCCACGCTCGGCTCCACCCGCAGCCACGCGAGAGGAGCCGAACACACAGGAAATCCGGCTCCTCTCTGCATGGCCAGGCGCCAAATCCAAAAACAAACACCGCTGCAACCCCAGGCAAGGTTCAGGTGGACTCGCAGACGGACACCCACAAGGCTGGACGGACCCCGCGCAAGGAAGCCGCAGAAGGACACCCACACGGCTGGACGGACCCTGCCCAAGGAAGCCGCAGATGGACACCCACACGGCTGGACGGACCCTGCGCAAGGCCGCAGACGGACGCCGGACAAGGCCGCCTATGGACGCAGGGCAAAAAAGTACGTTTTTTTTTCCCTTAAACTACGTTTCTAAGCTTGGGGTGCGCGTTATACGCCGGCACGCGGTATACCCTGATAAATACGGTATATACAATAAACTGTATATATATATTTTTTAGGGCTTAATACAAATTGAAAGTATAATTTATCAGTAAATCTAAACATTTCTGATATATACTGTGTTGTGTTATGTATGATCAGAAATAGTTGTTCCATGTTATATTGAGGATTCTACTTATATGTCTTCCCTTCTTATTTATGGTTGCTTGTATCCATACCTTATGAACCTCAATAAACGTTGTTTTCAATCAAACATAAATATATATTCTGTATTATTTCCTATCCATCTATTTCCAGCCAATGTGTGGCTCAGTCCTTCTCCAATCCCCTTTTGTCACTCTCTTCGCTCTGTACAGTTTCAGTTTAAGAGAGACAGCTTGAAAGCAAACAGCTTCTGCTCGACTCTCTCTGCAGAAAACCCACAGAGCTCTGTGTCATTGTGTCAGGGGTGCACCATATATATTATACAAAGGAGTGCAGCGTAATATTAGGCCCCATGTACACGGGACGCTGCTAAACGTACGCTCAGAGGCAGTTGGACGCTTTTTTCAACTGCACCTGAACTCATTCAATGTTATTCTATGTGACCATGTACACAGTCTCATTTATTGCCGTTTTGAGGCAGTTGCGTTTAACCACTTAAGGACCGGACCAATATGCTGCTAAATGACCCAAGGGGTTTTTACAATTCGGCACTGCGTCGCTTTAACAGACAATTGCGCGGTCGTGCGACGTGGCTCCCAAACAAAATTGGCGTCCTTTTTTCCCACAAATAGAGCTTTCTTTTGGTGGTATTTGATCACCTCTGCGGTTTTTATTTTTTGCACTATAAACAAAAATAGAGCGACAATTTTGAAAAAAATGCAATATTTTTTACTTTTTGCTATAATAAATATCCCCCAAAAACATATATAAAAAAAAAAATTTCCCTCAGTTTAGGCCGATACGTATTCTTCTTCATATTTTTGGTAAAAAAAATTGCAATAAGCGTTTATCGATTGGTTTTCGCAAAATTTATAGCGTTTACAAAATAGGGGATAGTTTTATTATTTTTTTTTTTTTTTACTACTAATGGCGGCAATCAGTGATTTTTTTCGTGACTGCGACATTATGGCGGACACTTCGGACAATTTTGACACATTTTTGGGACCATTGTCATTTTCACAGCAAAAAATGCATTTAAATTGCATTGTTTATTGTGAAAATGACAGTTGCAGTTTGGGAGTTAACCACAGGGGGCGCTGTAGGAGTTAGGGTTCACCTAGTGTGTGTTTACAACTGTAGGGGGGTGTGGCTGTAGGTCTGACGTCATCGATCGAGTCTCCCTATAAAAGGGATCACTCGATCGATGCAGCCGCCACAGTGAAGCACGGGGAAGACGTGTTTACATACGCCTCTCCCCGTTCTTCAGCTCCAGGGAGCGATCGCGATGGGGCGGCTATAAACGAATAGCCGCGCCGTCGTCCCGGAACGCTCCCCGCGGGAATCCGACTGCCGCATGTAGCGGGGGGGTCCCGATCGGACCCCTGACCCACGTCTAGGCAGGGACGTACAGGTACGCCAATGTGCCTGTACGTGCCATTCTGTGGACGTACATATACATGCGGCGGTCGGTTAACAGTGTTTCTTTGAAAGCAAAAAAATGGGTTCAGACGCAGAAAATGTCCACGTTTCAGACGCCAAACGCTGCTAAGCACGGCTAAAAGTGGTAACCCGCGTTTAGCAGCATTTCGTTTATAGATGTTTGTTTTTGCCCATTTAAAAAAAATACATTTTTTTTTTAACCGATTCTAAACGCAGACGTGGGAAACTGCCACTAAACACGGCATGTAAATGCGGCAAAACAGGCATTTTAAACGTGGGTTACCATCTGTCAAGTTTAATCATTTAGGAGCAGTTGTAAAAATGTCCGGTGTACATGGAGCCTTAGGGCTCAATAAAACATTTCATATGTGATAAAAAGTCCATATAAATCCAACGAAAGCAGAAGGTGGACTAACAGTTTACAGCAAGCAAGGAGTCCCCAGTGAGAAATTTCAATGCAAGGGTGACTTTCCCTCCACCTCCAGCACATTCGCTTTGCTCACCTCTAGGAGTGGACCATGTCCCATATGGGTATCATCTCCAAACAGGATCCAGATCCACCGTTCGATATCCCAGGGGTATAATATTAAGAGAGAAGCAGAATCTAAGTGCACACTGATGATTTCCATAAAAAAAAAGCTTTATTTAGCAAACAAATGGCTACTCACATGGGCTTCATAGAAACAGAGCAAATAGGAGCAGACACCTTAAGCATGGAGGTCCAGGATAACAGCGGGTGACGTCAGAACATGGCTCCTACCCCCGTACGTGTTACGTTCACACAAACTTCCTTAACGGACCATATATAAATGTAAAAGATGTTATGCAATAGTAGAACATTTTAAAAATACTAATACATAAAAATAAAATAAACTATATACAAACAGTGGCCATCAGTTTAGAGCAATGGTAGGCAACCTGGGGCCCTCCAGCTGTTGCAGAATTGCAAGTCCCATCATGCCTCTGGGAGTAATTGTAACTGCCAGCCTTGCAATGCCTCATGAAAAATGTAGTTCCACAACAGCTGGAGGATCCCCGTTTGCCTACCCCTGGTTTAGAGGAACCTTAGGAATTGACAGCTAGGATGTGGGATAGCTATGGGTGACCTCATCTCACCATTGAACAAACACTACACTGGGAAAAATGACTTCATCTGAGGATTATGTATAACATATGATTGATGTACACAGTGTATATATTCTTTCCCTTTTATTCTTTTGAGGACTAAAATGTGTTTGATGAGTAAAACAGGCAACCAAGAGCGATTCAAAACATAATTTGTTAAATGGAATGTAATATAGATTATATATATATATATATATATATATATATATATATATATATATATACCGTATTTATTCCAGTATAACGCGCACCCGTGTATAACGCGCACCCCTAATTTTCAATTAAAAATCGGTATAAAATCATTGTAATTGCCAAAAATCATTTATGTCCAGCCATGCCCCCTGTATGTCCAGCCATGCCCCCTGTATGTCCAGCCATGCCCCCTGTATGTCCAGCCATGTCCCCTTACCTTTAATCACGCGGCGCGCGGGAACATTACAGACAGCGTTCGTTTGAACAGCTGTTTTCCCTGCCACGCATAGACACGCCCCCTTGCTCGCGATTGGACAGATCCGTCCAAGGGGGAGTGTCTATGCGCGGCAGGGAAAACAGCTATTCAAACGAAAGCTGTCTAATGTTCCCCCGCGCCGCGTGATTAACGTTGTACCGGCGTTGGCGGCGGTAGCAGCGGCGTGTGCGGCGGCGGTAGCGGCGGGGGGGACAAAGTCCTCAAGTATAACGCGCACCCAAACTTTGATCTTTTTTTTGGGTATAAAATTTTGCGCGTTATACTCGAATAAATACGGTATATATATATATATATATATATATATATATATATACACACATACATACATACACACACACACATATGTATATATATATGTACACATATATGTATGTATGTATATATATATATATATATATATATATATATATATATATATATATATATATATATATATAAATATATATGTGTGTGTGTGCAGTTGTGCTCATAAGTTTACATACCCTGGCAGACTTTATGATTCCTTGCCCATTTTTCAGAGAATATGAATGATAACATAAAAACGTTTCTTTCACTCATGGTTAGTGTTTGGCTGAAGCCATTTATTATCAATCAACTGTGTTTACTCTTTTTAACCACTTGCTTACTGGGCACATAAACCCCCTTCGTTTCCAGGCGAAATTTCAGCTTCCGGCACTGTGTCGCTTTAACTGACAATTGCGCGGTCGTGCGACATGGCTCCCAAACAAAATTGACGTCCTTTTTTCCCCACAAATAGAGCTTTATTTTGGTGGTATTTGATCACCTCTGCGGTTTTTATTTTTTGCGCTATAAACAAAAAAAGAGTGACAATTTAAAAAATATATATATTTTTTTTACTTGTTGCTATAATAAATATCCCCCAATTTTTAAAAAAAAAAATATTTTTTTTCTCAGTTAAGGCCGATACGTATTTTTTGACGTATTTTTGTAAAAAAAAAAAAAAAAATCGCAATAAGCGACTGGTTTGCGCAAAAGTTATAGCGCCTACAAAATGGGGAACAGAATTATTATTTTTTTTTTATTATTTTTTTTTTTTACTAGTAATGGCGGCGATCTGCGATTTTTATTGGGACTGCGATATTGCGGCGGACGTATCGGACACTTTTGACACAAATTTGGGACCATTCACATTTATACAGCGATCATTGCTATAAAAATCCACTAATTACTGTATGAATGTGACTGTCAGTGAAGGGGTTAACACTAGGGGGTGAGGAAGGGGTTAAATGTGTATCCTGGGTGTGTTCTAACTGTGTGGGGGGAGGGGGGTGACTGGGGGAGGTGACCAATGCTGTGTCTCTATGTACAAGGGACACAGATCGGTCTCCTCTCCTCTGACAGCACGTGGAGCTCTGTGTTTACACACAGAGCTCCACGTCCCTGCTGTGTTACCGACGATCCTGTGTACCCGGCGGACATCGCGGCCGCCAGGTACACACATCGGCTTCCCAGCGATGCGCCGGGACAGTGTTTACCCGCTGCGCGCCCCCCAGAGGCGCGCGCGGGTAATGCACTTTAAATGACGTCCAAAGACGTCCACTTGGCACCTGAGAGCCGCGCTGTTGACGTCTTTTGTCAATAGCGCGGGTCTCAAGTGGTTAAATTATAATGGCAACAGAAACTACCCGAATGACCCTGATCAAAAGTTTACATACCCCAGTTCTTAATACCATGTATTGCCCCCTTTAACATCAATGACAGCTTGAAGTCTTTTGTGGTATTTGGGGATGAGGCTCTTTATCTTCTCAGATGGTAAAGCTGCCCATTCCTCTTGGCACAAAGCCTCCAGTTCCGGTGACGGGTACACACGATCGGTCAAACCGATGAGAACGATCTGATGGACCATTTTCATCGGACCAAACCGAGCGTGTGTGGGCCCCATCGGTTATTTATCCATAGGTTAAAAAAAAGCAATCTTGTTTTAAATTCAACCGATGGATACCTAACCGATAGAAAAAAAACGATCGTTAGTAGGCACGATTATCGGTTAAAAACCCGCGCATGCTCAGAATCAAGTCGACGCATGCTTGGAAGTATTGAACTTCGTTTTTTTCAGCACGTCGTTGTGTTTTACGTCACTGCGTTCTGACACGATCGTTTTTTTAACTGATGGTGTGTAGGCACAACTGATCATCAGTCAGCTTCATCAGTTAACCGATGAAAACGGTCCATCAGACTGTTCTCATCGGATGGACCGATCGTGTGTACGCGGCATTAGATGGCCACTTCAGAACCTTCACTTTATTCTGCTGTAGCCAATGACAGGTGGACTTGGCCTTGTGTTTTGGATCATTGTCATGTTGGAATGTCCAAGTACATCCCATGTGCAGCTTCCTGGCTGATGAATGCAATTGTTCTTCCAGTATTCTTTGATAACATACTGCATTCATCTTGCCATCAATTTTGACCACATTTCCTGTGTCTTTGTAGCTCATACATCCCCAAAACATCAGCGATCCACCTCCGTGTTTCACAGTAGGAATGGTGTACCTTTCATCATAGACATTGTTGACTCCTCTCCAAATGTAGTGTTTACAGTTGTGGCCAAAAAGCAAAATTTTGGTCTCATCACTCAAAATTATTTTGTGCCAGAAGGTTTGAGGCTTGTCTCTGTGCTGTTTGGCGTACTGTAAGCGGGATACTTTGTGGCATTTGTGTAGTAATGGATTTCTTCTGGCGACTCGACCATGCAGCCCATGTTTCTTCAAGTGCCTCCTTATTGTGCATCTTGAAACACCAGTTGTTTTCAGAGAGTCCTGTATTTCCGTTATTTGTGAGTGTTTCTTTGCATCCTGAACAATTTTCCTGGCAGTTGTGGCTGAAATTTTAGTTGGTCTAGCTGACCGTGGTTTGGTTTCAACAGAACCCCTAATTTTGCACTTTGAACACTGCTGATTGGCATTCTAAATTCCTTGGATATCTTTTTAGATCCCTTTCCTGTTTAATACAGTGCAAATACCTTTTCCCGCAGATCCTTTGACAATTATTTTGCTTTCCCCATGACTCCGAATCCAGAAACGTCAGTGCAGCACTGGATGAAAGATGCAAGGGTCTGTCAGGAGTCCAGAAACTCATTGACCTTTTACACACACACTAATTACAAGCAAACAGATCACAGGTGAGGATGGTTCCCTTTAACCTCTTGACCACCGAGGACATCCCTGAAACGTCCTCGGCTTTGAGTGGTGATATCTGAATGATGGGGGCAGCTACAGGCATCATTCAGATATCGCCGTCTTCAGCCGCCGATACTCTGCACCATAACAACGATCAAAGCAGCGGTTCCACCTCTTGATTGTTCTTATACGCAGCGGGAGGGGACTCCCCCCCTCCCGCCGCCATTCGGTGCTTCTCCGGGCTCTCCCGTGCCATCGGGGGCCCGGAGAGCGAATCGGCTGGTGCTCGCTGCAGAACCATAGAGATGACTGGTGATCAGATGGTCACAGTCATCTCTTTGACCGTCGGAGGACCGGGTGCGACGTTATGACGTCACGCCCAGTACCCAGAAGTAAACAAAGCCACAATCGTGGCTGTCGGCATGTGATCAGTGATTTTTTTGCTTGTAAGCCTGTAGGAGAGATGTGAGGTCTTATTGACCCCACATCTCTCCATAAAGAGGACCTGTCACACTGATTCCTATTACAAGGGATGTTTACATTCCTTGTAATAGGAATAAAAGTGATAAAAAAAAAATGTAAAAAAAGTGTAAAAATAAAAAAATGAAGTAAAATAAAAATAAAATATATATTTTTTTTTTTTTCAAAACGCCCCTGTCCCCGTTATCTCGGGCGCAGAAGCTAACACGCATGCAGGTCTCGCCCACATATGTAAACGCCGTTCAAACCCCACATGTGAGGTATCGTTGCGTGCGTTAGAGCGTGTGCAACAATTCTAGCACTAGACCTCCTCTAAAACCCGAAAATAGTAACCTGTAAAAAATGTTAAAGCGTCACCTATGGAGATTTTTAAGTACCGAAGTTTGGCGCCATTCCATGAATGTGCGCAATTTTAAAGCGGGACATGTTAGGTATCTATTTACTCGGCGTAACATAATCTTTCATATTATATAAAAAAATTGGGCTAACTTTACTGCTTTGTTATTTTTTAATTCATGAAACCGTTTTTTTTTTCCCAAAAAAAGGCGTTTGAAAAATTATTGCGCAAATACCTTGCGAGAAAAAAGTTGCAATGACGGCCATTTAATTCTCTAGGGTGTCTGCTAAATATATATATATAATGTTTGGGGATTCTGATTAATTTTCTAGCAAAAAAATTGTGATTTTTACATGAAGGAGAGAAGTGCCAAAATTAGCCCGGTGGTAAAGTGGTTAATAGCCATTCAAACCCTTTTGTGTCAACTTGTGTGCATGTTATCAGGCCAAAATCACCAGGGTATGTAAACTTTTGATCAGGGTCATTTGGGTAGTTTCTGTTGTCATTATGATTTCAAAAGAGTAAACACAGTTGATTGACAATGAATGGCTTCAAGCAAATGCTAACCATGATTGAAAGAAAAGTTTTTGTGTTATCATTCATATTCTCTGAAAAATGCCCAAGAAACCATAAATTCTGCCAGGGTATGTAAACTTATGAGCACAACTGTATATATGTATATATAATTTAGGCCTCATGCACACGCCTCCAAACGCCCCTGCATGTTAGCCTATGTGTCCATACACATATAGGCGTTTAGAGGCAAAAATAAAAAACAATGGGGCAGATTCAGGTACCGCTGAGCACTTCTTACGGAGGCGCAGTGTCCCGTTTTTGCCCTGCCCCCCCCCCAAATTATTTGCGCTACGCTTCATTCACGTAGCAGTAGCCACATAATTTGCGTGGGTGCTCCTAAAAAATGCCCGGCGTAAGGGCGCGTAATTTAAATGATCCCGTAGGGGGAGTGAATCATTTAAATTAGGCGCGTTCCCGCGCCAAATGTAGTGTGCATGCTCCGTCGGGAAACTTTCCCGACGTGCATTGCAGCAAATGACGTCGCAAGGACGTCATTTGCTTCAAAGTGAACGTAAATGGCGTCCAGCGCCATTCACGATTCACTTACGCAAACGACGTAAAATTTAAACATCGCGACGCGGGAATGACGGGTATACGTAGCATTGGCTGCCCCTGCTATTAGCAGGAGCAGCCTTACGCGAAACCCGACGAATGGAAACAACGTAAACTGCGTACGCAGGGCTCGCGTAGGGTAGTGAATCGGCGTTAGTATGCAATTTGCATACTATACGCTGACCACTACGGGAACACCCCCTAGCGGCCATCGTAAGAATGCAGCCTACGATATGACTGGCATAAGAGCCTTATGCCAGTCATATTTTAGGCTGCAGTCGGCGTATCGAGGTTCCTGAATCAGGAGCATTCGAAACGCTGGCGCAAGTAAGCAATTGCGCTGCGTAACTATGGTTACGCAGACGCAATTGCTTCTTGAATCTGGGCCAGTGCTAGTGCGTCCAGGAGCAGAAAAAAACGCTTACTGTGTGCAAACGCATCTAAACACGCATTAACATTATGTGCGTTTAGCGCTAGATCATTAATTAATTTCAATGGCCAGAATAAATTATTATTCCTGCCAATTAAATTTATTAACTCCCAAGCGCTTGGCGTGCCTAAACATGTTACACACATTTACAGGCGTCAAGTGTTTTTCCTGCCAAAATGCTGCTGCAAGAAGAAAAGGCAACTAGGAGAGAGTCAAGTATACATTGTAGGTAAATTTAAGATATTCAATATTATTTCATATCTATCCATTTCTAGCCAATATGTGGCTCAGTCTTTCTCCAACCCTCTCTCACTCTTTTTTCTCTGTACAGCTCCGCCGGGGGAAACGAGAAGAGGAGGATTGGGGCTGCTCTGTGCAAAACCACTGCACAGAGCAGGTAAGTATAAAAGGTTTGTTATTTTAATTTTAGAAAAAAATTGACTTTAGTAATACTTTAACGGCTTACCAACGGCCACATGCATATACACCAAAAACATAAATGTATTTTATTGGGATTTTATGTGATAGACCAACACAAAGTGGCACATAATTGTGAAGTGAAAAGAAAATCCTAAATGGTTTTCAATTTTTTTTTTACAATTAAATATGTGAAAGGTGTGGTGTGACTTGTATTCAGCCCCCTTTACTCTGATACCCCTAACTAAAATCTAGAGGAGCCAATTGCCTTCAGAAGTCACTAGAGTCTACCTGTGTGTAATTTAATCTCAGTATAAATACAGCTGTTCTGTGAAGTCCTCAGTGGTTTATTAGACAATCTATGTGAACAAACAGAATCATGAAGGCCAAGGAACACACCAGACAGGTCAGGGATAAAGTTGTGGAGAAGTTTGAAGCAGGGTTAAGTTATAAAAAACAATATCCCAAGCTTTAAACATCTCACAGAGCTGTTCAATCCATCATCTGAAAATGGAAAGAGTATGGCACAATTGCAAACCTACCAAGACATGGCCGTCCATCTAAACTGACCGGCCGGGCAAGGAGAGCATTAATCAGAGAAGCAGCCAAGAGCCACAGCTCAGGTGGGAGAATCTGTCCACAGGACAACTATTAGTCGTGTTCTCCACAAATCTGGTCTTTATGGAAGAGTGACAAGAAGAAAGACATTGCTGAAAGAAAGCCATAAGTAGTCCCATTTGCAGTTTGCGGGAAGCCATGTGGGGGACACAGCAAACATGTGGAAGAAGGTGCTCTGGTCAGATGAGACAAAATTGTACTTTTTGACCTAAAAGCAAAATGCTATGTGTGGTGGAAAACTAACACTGCACATCACCCTGAACACGCCAGCCCCACCGTGAAACATGGTGGTGGCAGAATCATGTTGTGGGGACTCTTTTCTTCAGAAGGGACAGGGAAGCTGGTCAGAGTTGATGGGAAGACAAATACAGGACAATCTTAGAAGAAAACCTGTTAGGCCTCGTACAGACGAGAGGATTTCCGCTGGAAACGGTCCGCCGGACCGTTTTCAGCGGACATTCCTCCTCCGGATTTTGATCTGATGGCTTGTACACACCATCAGATCAAAATCCGCGCGGAAAACATCCGCGGTCACGTGTCGCGACGTGTCCACGCCGTCGCCGCGACGATGACGTGGCGACGTGCGCGACGCTGGAAGGTAAATTCTTCCACGCATGCGTCGAATCATTCCGACGCATGCGAGGGATGGGGATCGGACGGACTTATCCGGTGAGTCTGTACAGACGACCGGATAAGTCCGAGGGACAGGATTCCAGCGGATAGATTTCTTAGCATGCTAAGAAATTTTTATCCGCTGGGAATCCGTCGGCTGGACAAATGTCCGCCGAAAATTGTCCGCTCGGGCCTACACACGACCGGATCTATCCCAGCGGATAGATCCGGTCGTGTGTACGGGGCCTTAGAGTCTGCAAAAGACTGGGGCGGAGGTTCACCTTCCAGCAGGACAGCGACCCTAAACATACAGCTAGAGCTACAATGGAATGGTTTAGATCAAAGCATATTCATGTGTTAGAATGGCCCAGTCAGAGTCCAGACCTAAATCGAATTGAGAATCTGTGTCAAGACTTGAAAATTGCTGTTTACAGACGCTCTCCATCCAATCTGACAGAACTTGAGATATTTTGCAAAGAAGAATGGACAAAAATGTCACTCTCTAGAGCTGGTAGAGACATCCCCAAAAGACTTGTAGCTGTAATTGTAGTGAAAGGAGGTTCTACCAAGTATTGACTCAGGGGGGCGCCATACAAATGTACCCCCACACTTTTCACATATTTATTTGTAAAAAAAAATAAAAAACATTTATAATTTTCCTTCCACTTCACAATTATGTGTCACTTTGTCTTGGTTCATCACATGAAATCCCAATAAAATACATTTATGCTTTTGGTTGTAACATGACAAACTGTGGAAAATTTCAAGGGTATGAATACTTTCTTTCTCGTACATCACAGGACACAGAGCAGCCATATACACTGCTCAAAAAAATTAAAGGAACACTTTTTTTAATCAGAACTCCTGGGATATTGATCTGGTCAGTTAAGTAGCAGAGGGGGAGGGGTGTATACATAGGGGGGAGGGGTGTATACAGGGGGGGTTGTTAATCAGTTTCAGCTGCTTTGCTGTTAATTGAAATTAACAACAGGTGCACTAGATGGGCAACAATGAGACGACCTTCAAAATAGGAAGGGTTTTTTCAGGTGGAGGTGTCTGACATTTTTTTTCCCTACTCATCTTTTCTGACTGTTTTTCACTAGTTTTGCATTTGGCTAGGGTCAGTGTCACTACTGGTAGCACCAGGTGATACTTGGACCCTATAAAGGTTGCACAGGCAGTCCAACTCCTCCAGGATGGCACATCAATACGTGTCATTGCCAGAAGGTTTGCCGTGTCTCCCAGCACAGTCTCAGGAGCATGGAGGAGATTCCAGGAGACAGGCAGTTACTCTAGGAGAGCTGGACAGAGCCGTAGAAGGTCCTTAACCCATCAGCAGGACCGGTATCTGCTCCTCTGTGCAAGGAGGAACAGGATGAGCACTGCCAGAGTCCTACAAAATGACCTCCAGCAGGCCACTGGTGTGAATGTCTCTGACCAAACAATCAGAAACAGACTTCATGGGGGTGGCCTGAGGGCCCGACGTCCTCTAGTCTGCTCTGTGCTCACTGCCGGACACTGTGGAGCTCGATTGGCATTTTCCACTGAACAACAGAATTGGCAGGTCCGCCACTGGTGCCCCATGCTTTTCACAGATGAGAGCAGGTTCACCCTGAGCATATGTGACAGACGTGAAAGGGTCTGGAGAAGCCGCGGAGAACTTTATGCTGCCTGTAACATCGTTCAGCATGACCGGTTTGGTGGTGGGTCAGTGATGGTCTGGGGAAGCATATCCATGGAGGGAAGCACAGATCTCTACAGGCTACACAATGGCATCCTGACTGCCATTAGGTATCGGGATGAAATCCTTGGACCCATTGTCAGACCCTATGCTGGTGCAGTGGGTACTGGGTTCCTCCTGGTGCACGACAATGCCCGGCCTCATGTGGCGAGAGCAGCCAGTTCCTGGAGGATGAAGAAATTGATACCATTGAATTGCCCCCACACTCACCTGACCTAAATCTAAAAGAACACCTCTGGGACATTATGTTTCGGTCCATCCGATGTCGCCAGGTTGCACCTCAGTCTGTTCAGGAGCTCAGTGATGCTCTGGTCCATATCTGGGAGGAAATACCCCAGGACACCATCCGTCGTCTCTTTAGGAGCATGCTCTGATGTTGTCAGGCATGAATACAAGCACTTGGGGGCCATACAAACTACTGAGGACCATTTTGAGTTGTTGCAATGAAATTTCAGCAAAATGGATTAGCTTGCTGCATAATTTTTTCACTTTGATTTTCGGGGTGTCTTTGAATCCAGCCCTCTGTAGGTGGATAATTTTCATTTCCATCAAATGATGTGCCATGCTTTCATTCCTAACACATTACCCCGTCCGTATCAGTATAGATATCCAGCATGAGATTTTTTCCCGTTGAGATTTGATATGTTTTTAATGTGTAATTTTTTTGAGCAGTGTACATTACTACCTGGGTTATACGCCACCTTCAGGTGAATGGACACTGGTCGAATAACCAAAACAGGAAGCCCCCCTCTATATAACCCCTCCCATACAGGAAGTACTCCAGTGTCTGAAAAGGTGGATGATCACGTTTAAGTTCCCTGTGAGAAAAAAAAGAAGGAATTTGAGATGTGGAGGTGGCTGAGAGCAACAGAAGGAACTTTTTTTGTGTTGGAAATACATACTTGAATCAAATATTTTTATTTTTTTATCAGCCAGAGTTTATTTGTAGCAAATGTATTAATTAGTTCTCCCATGACTCATATTTTATGTTCATAGCTCTTAGTAGAATTGATTTTGCATGGCTTTGTTTACTGGTCATATCAGGACTAACACTGTCTGAGAATGATATGATCTTTCTATAAATAAAGACAGGCCCTTGCATCACCACTCCCCCAACAGCATTGTTGCAGCCACGAAGGGAAGACTGTCTGTAGGAGCGGGGGTGGCGCAGTTGGTGGAGTGGCGCGGAGTATGAGCACGCCGTGACTCCTATCGGTTCGGAGGAGATAAGGAGACTGGAGAGTTTTGCTCACTCAGGTGAGCAATGGTGCTGTCACCCCCAGATAGACAATAACAACATAGAGCAATGCTGATAACAAGTCAGCGCATGAAAACATTGGATGGGAAATATAGAAAATTCATCAACCGTATACAGGTCTGATCCTGTGACGGATGTATATTATTAACCCTGTGCACACTCATACACCTATACATCGTTTAGCCATAACTTTATGACCGCTGACAGGTAAAGTGAATGACATAGAATAACGTGTTACAATGGCATCTGAAAGTGGGGGAAATATATATTCACCACCTCAAGTCCGGGCACTTTCACCCCTTCCAGCCCAGGCCAATTTTTAGCTCTCAGTACTGTCACGCTTTCAATGACAATTACTCATGCCAAACTGTTTAAGTACATCATGGGCCTGATGGGAAGCGGTTAAGCAGCAAGTGAACATGCTGTCCCTGAAGTTGAGGTGTGGAAAGAAGAAAAAATGGGCAAGCGAGGATTTGAGTGACTTTGACAAGGCCCAAATTCATTGTAATGGCTATATGACTGTGGGAATCCGTAGTGGAGAAGGATCTGGGGGTTTTAGTAGATCATAAGCTCAATAATGGCATGCAATGCCAAGCTTCGGTTTCCAATGCGAGCAAAGTCCTTTCTTGTATTAAGAGAGGTATTGACTCCAGAGAGAGAGAGATCATTTTGCCCCTGTACAAATCATTAGTAAGACCTCATCTGGAATATGCAGTTCAGTTGTGGGCCCCAGTTCTCAAAAAGGATATCGGGGAACTGGAGAAAGTGCAGAGAAGGGCAACCAAACTGATAAGAGGAATGGAGGAGCTCAGCTATGAGGAAAGATTAGAGGAACTGAATTTATTCTCTCTTGAGAAGAGGAAATTAAAGGGGGGATATGATTAACATGTACAAATATATAAGGGGTCCATATAGTGAACTTGGTGTTGAGTTATTGACTTTATGGTCAACACTGAGGACAAGGGGGCACTCTTTACATCTAGAGGAAAAGAGATTTAATCTCCAAATACGTGTAGCACTACCCCCGAAGGAGCTGCTGGTTTAGATTTGGGCCTGCCGTTACCTTACTGTTCCGTACGCTCGTTTCAGGGGTTCTCCTTGAAGAGTTGTCCATAAGAATGTCTGCACCAAACACGAAGTCTCTTTCAAGGGTTTTATTTAAACAAAGTTCTCCAACAGTGGAGAAGAGGGGGCAGGGAAAGACTCAGGTACTTTTGCTTTGCGGATCACGGGTACAATTTAGACCCAGAGGATTAACTCATTTCCACACTGGATTTCAGCAACCACCAGATAGGCCCACTCTCACTGGCCTAGCAACTGGTGCGAAGCTCGTCAAAGTCTCTGCCACAGACTTGATAAGTGTTGTCAGGCCGTCCCACGATCTTCTGCCACAAGATCGAGAAACCAGCTGCACACTTGGTATAGTTCCAACAAAAGTTACACAACTCATGGTGCCAAGAATCTTTCAGCCAAACCGGCGACACAGTGAGACAAATCCGCAATGGTACGTCCATAAATTGAATACCTCTGGTTCAGCTTCCTTCCGTAGATAAGGTAGTGAGGGACCATCCCTGGATCAGTAGGCCCCAGAAACTCCTGGGCCCACATTCAGTTGCGAGGCCTCGGGCCAGCCAGCCCGGCCCCAAGGCTATGAAACAGCTCACGCATCTTTGAGGCCAGGAGGGCCATCAGGTCAGGATTGGAAGACCAACCCTGCAAAACGGCGTTTGTCTCTTAGATACCCCTACCTAGAATGCACATTAGGTTGGCCACGTCCCCTGCGCTACTTCTGGGAAAGAGATACCCAATGCATCCAGCCTGTTGCCTTTCCAACATTGACATGTGGTAACAGCGACACCCACCGTCAAGGGGAAACTTGTGCAACCCAGCCGAACTGAAACAAAACCAACAATTTAGTATAATCCTTCCGAGCCAAACTACTGCTCAGACAACTATAATTTAACACATAGCGCCCACTCAATGGGAGCAGGGCGATACATACGGAAAGGTTTCTACACAGTCAGGCCTCGTACACACGGCCAAGAAACTTGACGGGCAAAACACATCGTTTTTCTCGTCGAGTTCCTTGTGAAGCCGCCGAGGATCTCGGCGAGCCAAATTTTCCCATTCCCGTCGGGGAAAAAGAAGACATGCTTTCTTTTTGGCCCAGACGAGATCCTCGTCGGTTTCCTCGTCGAAAAGTGTACACACGACCGGTTTCCTCGGCAAAAAAAAAACCCAGCAAGCTTCTTGCTGGTTTTTGCCGAGAAACTCGGCCGTGTGTATGAGGCCTAAGAGCTGTGAAAATGTGGAATAGAGTCCCTCAAGAGGTGGTTCTGGGAATCTCAGTAAATTGCTTTAAAAAAAGCCTGGGTACTTTACTAGGTGTACATAATATAACTGGGTACTGACATTTATGGGTAAAGTTGATCCAGGGAAAATCTGATTGACTCTCGGGGATCAGGAAATTATTTTTTCCCCTGCCAAAGCAAATTAGATCATGCTTTGTTGGGGATTTTTACCTTTCTCTGGATCAACTGTGGGTATAGGATTTTATGATAGTATTTTTTATTTACCATATTTATATAACATGCACTTTTTCCCCCTGAAATTAGTGGAAAAAATCACGGGTGCGTGTTACACGCCGATTGTGTACCAAGTGCCATCGGAATTCGGCATCTCCTGTTTACTCTCCCACTCAGCTCTCACGTCACACACAGTCCCGCCTCCGCCACCGGCATTGGACCAGTGTTCTTTCTATCACAGAAGCTTGGTCCAATTCCAATGGCGGAGGCGGGACTGTGTGTGTGAGAGCCGAGTAAACAGGAGCTGACGGCTCTGTGATTTCCTGCACGGTTCAGGCTGCTTTGATGAGAGGTGGTGAGGCTGCAGTTGGGCATTGAGGCTAAATAAATGGCATTAATCAGGCTGCATTGATGGGAGATGGGCTGCAGATGGGCACTAATCAGGCTGCATTCATGGGCACTGAACCTTAATTTGCTTCAAATTTGTTTATTTAAAAAATACAATTTTCTCCTGAAAATTCCCTCTTAAAATGAAGGTACGTGTTATATGTCTGTGTGTGTTATACGCCGATGAATACGGTATTAAAGTGGATGTCAGGTTGAAAAAAGGCCCAAGTCTATCTAGTTCAACCATAAAAATAAATTAAAGTGGATGTAAACTCAAAAAATGATTTTTTTTATTTTTATGTCACAATGTAGAGTATAAGATTTCCTATCATCTGTGCCCAGTCTTGCCACACAGAGTTAATCCAGCTCTGAGCAATCCTCTTATTGTTCAGTGAAATACAACAGACTTCCAGATAAAAACCAAAGTCCTTGTTTCTGAAAAAAAAGTGCACAATTCACATCCCCTCCCCTGTGTTTTGATTAAATGTTTTCAAAATATGGGGTGAGTCACAGTTCAGTGCCATGAGAAAATGCAACAGCCATCAGAATATACATCGAGCTGGAGGGAAGAGGGGAGGGGGATGTGAATTGAGCACTTTTTACAGAAGCTGTGTATGTCTGCAAGCAGTGCACGAGATATGTAAATAACCTGTCACTCAAGCAAGGACTTTGGTTTTTATCTGGAAGTCTGTTTTATTTCCCTGAACAATAAAAAGAGGATTACTCAGAGCTGGATTAACTCTGTGTGGCAAGACTGGGCACAGATGATAGGAAATCTTATTCTCTACATTGTGACATCAAAAAAAAAAATTGGGTTTACATCCACTTTAATTTATTTTTATGGTTGAACTAGAAAGACTTGTGTCTTTTTTCAACCTGACTAACTATGATGGTCAGAAAAAGCTTGCTTCATCCTCAACGGTCCCCAAGATTCTCTGCATGGCGTGCATACTTGATCTGGGTTAGTAACTTGGCAGTGAAACCAGAGGATTAGCATGACAGCAGTTTAACTATCATCATTTATAAGGAGATGAAAATAGCTGCTCAGTAAATTATTCATGAAAGGTTTTCTTTAATAGGTGAGTTGGATAGATTGATGAACTGGGATTTTTTTTTTTTTTTTTTTTAATCCTTATTAATTATAGCCCAAGGCTGGTATGTATCATATAAAAATTATATTAATAATACAAAAGAAGAATACAAATACATTACTAGAGAACAAGCAATGCTCCCAGCTGTAAAGAATGTGTGTCATAATTAACACAGCTAGAAAACATGTTATGTAATTAGTATGGAAATAAAATGTGTGCAAAATTTACTATAAATGTGAGCACAGCAAAGGCAGAAAATTCATGGATCAATAAAAACTCCCCAGCTGCTACAAAACTCCCATTGAGCTTATTATAAATAGTGTTGTGTTTGAAGTAATCATTATATACAGAGTCTCCAGCCCCACTCACCTCTTCATTATATACGGTGCCTCCAGCCCCACTCACCCCTTCATCATATACAGAGCCTCCAGCTCCACTCACCCCTTTATTATATACAGAGCCTCCAGCCCAACTCATCCCTTCATCATATATAGTGTCTCCAGACCCACTCATCCCTCATTATATACAGAGTCTCCAGCCCCACTCACCCCTTCATTATATACAGTGCCTTCAGCCCCACTCACCCCTTCATTATATACAGTGCCTTCAGCCCCACTCACCCCTTCATTAGATACTGAGCCCCCAGCCCCACTCACCCCTTCATCATATATAGTGTCTCCAGCCCCACTCACCCCTTCATTATATACAGTGTCTCCAGCCCCACTCACCCCTTCATCATATATAGTGTCTCCAGCCCCACTCACCCCTTCATTATATACAGTGTCTCCAGCCCAACTCATCCCTTCATTATATACAGTGTCTCCAGCCCCACTTATCCCTTCATCATATACAGTGTCTCCAGCCCCACTCACCCCTTCATTATATACAGTGTCTCCAGCCCAACTCATCCCTTCATCATATACAGTGTCTCCAGCCCCACTTATCCCTTCATCATATACAGTGTCTCCAGCCCCACTCACCCTTCATTATATACTGAGCCTTCAGCTCCACTCATCCCTTCATTATATACAGTGGCCCAGATTCAAGAAGCTATTGCGCCCGCGCAACCATAGGTTGCGCGGCGCAATAGCTGTTTTGCTCCCGCGTAGCGAATGCCCCTGATTCAGGAACATCGCTACGCGGACTGCAGCCTAGGATATGACAGACATAAGCCTCCTTATGCCTTCATATCTCAGGCTGCATTCTTGCGTTGGCCGCTAGGGGGCGCGGCCATTGTGATCGGCGTATAATATGCAAATTGCATACTACCACCGATTCACAAAAGTTGCGCGGGCCCTGCGCACGCAAGGTACGGAGTTTCCGTACGGCGACTTTAGCGCAAGGTTGCTCCTGCTGTAGCAGGGGCAGCCAATGCTAAAGTATAGCCGCCCTTCCCGCTCGTGAAATTTAAATTTCACGTCGTTTACGTAAGTGATTCGTGAATGGCGCTGGACGCCATTCACGTTCACTTAGAAGCAAATGACGTCCTTGCGACGTCATTTGCCGCAATGCACGTCGGGAAAGTTTCCCGACGGAGCATGCGCTGTTCGCTCGGCGCGGGAGCGCGCCTAATTTAAATGATTCCCGCCCCCGGCGGGATCATTTACATTAGGCGCCCTTACGCCGGGCTATTTAGCATATCGCCGCGCAATTTACGGAGCTACTGCTCCGTGAATCGCGGTCATATCAAAATATTTGCGTGGGCGCAGAGCAAAAATCGTTGCCCTTTGCCCACGCAAATATTGCGTGGATCTACCTGAATCTGGCCCAGTGTCTCCAGCCCCACTCACCCCTTCATTATATACAGTGTCTCCAGCCCCACTCACCCTTCATTATATACAGAGTCTCCAGCCCCACTCATCCCTTCATTATATACAGAGCCTCCAGTTCCACTCACCCCTTCATTATATACAGTGGCTCCAGCCCCACTCACCCCTTCATTATATACAGTGTCTCCAGCCCCACTCACCCCTTCATTATATACAGTGTCTCCAGCCCCACTCACCCCTTCATTATATACAGTGGCTCCAGCCCCACTCACCCCTTCATTATATACAGTGTCTCCAGCCCCACTCACCCCTTCATTATATACAGAGCCTCCAGCCCCACTCACCCCTCGTGATATACAGAGCCTCCAGCCCCACTCACCCCTTCATTATATACAGTGTCTCCAGCCCCACTCACCCCTTCATTATATACAGTGTCTGGGAATTTCTTCCCAGTTCTTACATGTTTATTTAATTCCGTGGCATTTGCTAAGGGGGTGTGGGGGGTGAACCCAGGTGACACCCACCAGAGGAGTGACATCCATTGGCGTAGCTACAGGGGACGCAGGGGTTGCAATTGCGACCATGTCCCTGCTCCAGGGGTCCCTGTCACTGGGGAACAGTAAACTCAGAGGGCCCGGGCCGGTAGGGAGTTGTAGTATTTTCCTGCAGACAAGACAGGCGCTGTGGCAAAGGAATGGGCTACAATTCCCATGATGCTTTGTGTCGATGTACAGTCATGGGATGCCGCGCAGGGCTCCCGGCTGGCCAGGGCCCTCTGAGTTTACTTTTTCCCAGTTACACAGTGTGACAGAACAGATTGAGCGGAGAGCAACATCCGGGGGTTCAGGAAGGGGGAAGAGGTGTGGGCAGCAGAGAGGGAGACTTCTTTAGCATTCCGTGGAGCTGAGAGTCTGCATAAGATTAGCTGCTTGAAGACTGCAGAGGAAATGCATGGTGATTATTCAGCGACTGCCCGGCAAAGTTTTTTTTTTCTGTGTTGCACGGTGCTACAAGTGCTAGTTGTATGTGCACTTCAGCGCCACCTCTGGCCACCTCGCAGAGTCCTCGGAGCCGAGGGAGACTCATTCAGGAGATCTGTAGAGTTCTATGCTGGGGAAAGGTGGCTGGAAGGGAGTTGAGTCTGCACTAAGGTGCGGACGATATACGTCGACAAAATGGCACGTCTGGGCACAAGGGCGTACATGTACGTCCCCTTTAAGAGCCCAGCCGTGGGTCGCGCAGCGCGCCGCCGGTGGCGCACTTGCGACCCGGTCCTCTCCTCTGTGACCATCCCCGCAGGAACAGCGGACCCGATCGCCGCTGGTGTCCCACGATCTGGTCACAGAGAGGAAGAACGGGGAGAGGTAAGTGTAAACAAACCTCTCCCTGTGCTTTCTAGTGTGGCTGTCACTGATCGTCTGTTCCCTGTGTTAGGGAACGACAATCAGTGACGTCACACGCACAGCCACGCCCCCCCACAGTAAGAACACTCCCTTAGGGCACACTTAACCCCTACAGCGCCCCCTCCTGGTTAACCCCTTCACTGCCCGTGTCATTTCCACAGTAATCAGTGCATTTTTATAGCACTTTTCGCTGTGAAAATGACAATGGTCCCAAAAATGTGTCAAAAGTGTCCGATGTGTTCGCCATAATGTCGCAGTCACGCAAAAAAATCACTGATCGCTGCCATTACTAGTAAAAAAAAAATATTAATAAAAATGCAATAAAACTATCCCCTATTTTGTAGACACTATGGGCCAGATTCAGGTAGGGAGCGCGTAACTCTGTGTGGGCGTAGCGTATCCTATTTACGCTACGCCTCCGCAACTTTGACAGGCAAGTGCATTATTCACAAAGCACTTGCTCCGTAAGTTGCGGCGGCATAGCGTAAATTGGCCGGCGTAAGCCCGCCTAATTCAAAATGTGTAAGATATATACGAAAAATATTGCGCTACTCAAAAAATAAATAAGTAAATCAGTGGTTGTAGGCAGCCAACATACCAATGGATAATTGTGCAAAAGTGAAAAATAAAAAATGTAGCGCCAACCTATGTGAAAAATTGTGTCCACAAAGTGGCCCCAAATGGACAGACACCCTGTAAGGGAATAAGTCCAAAAAACTACACTGGGTACACGATGGGGAGAAAGATCATATATAACATGAACAGAAAATAAATGACGTTCACGGTTAAATATGAATAAGTGAACAAACAAAGTAGGTAAAGTAATTAATTGATGAGTCATGTAAAAGTGTGTGACCACAAATACAATTCATAAGTGAAATTAATTAATTACTTTACCTACTTTGTTTGTTCACTTATTCATATTTAACCGTGAACGTCATTTATTTTCTGTTCATGTTATATATGATCTTTCTCCCCATCGTGTACCCAGTGTAGTTTTTTGGACTTATTCCCTTACAGGGTGTCTGTCCAAAATGTGTAAGATGTGGGCGTGTTTTATGTAAAATCATCGTGACCCCACGTAAATGATGCTTTTTCTGAACAGCGCATGCGCCGTCCGTGAACGTATCCCAGTGCGCATGCTCCAAATTAACCCGCAAATAGTCAATGTTTTCGACGTGAACGTAAATTACGCACAGCCCTATTCGCGAACGACTTACGCAAACTACGTAATCGACGGAAAATTCGATGCTGGCCCGACGTCCATACTTAACATTGGCTACGCCTCATATAGCAGGGGTAACTTTACGCCGGAAAAAGCCTTACGTAAACGGCGTATCTGTACTGCGACGGCCGGGCGTACGTTCGTGAATAGGCGTATCTAGCTGATTTACATATTCTAGGCGAAAATCAGCGTACACGCCCCTAGCGGCCAGCGTAAATATGCAGTTAAGATACGACGGCGTAGGTGACTTACACCGGTCGTATCTTAGCAATATTTAAGCGTATCTCAGCTTGAGAATACGCTTAAATATACGACGGCAGGGATTCGGACTTACGACGGCGTATCTACTGATACGCCCGTCGTAAGTCTACCTGAATCTGGCCCTATAACTTTTGTGCAAACCAATCAATAAACGCTTATTGTGATTTTTTTTACCAAAAATATGTAGAAGAATACATATCGGCCTAAACTGAGGGAAAAAATATTTTTTTTTATATATTTTTGGGGGATATTTATTATAGCAAAAAGTAAAAAATATTGATTTTTTTTTCAAAATTGACGCTCTATTTTTGTTTATAGCGCAAAAAATAAAAACCGCAGAGGTGATCAAATACCACCAAAAGAAAGCTCTATTTCTGGGAGAAAAGGGATGTCAATTTTGTTTGGGAGCCACGTCGCACGACCGCGCAATTGTCAGTTAAAGCGACGCAGTGCCGAATCTCAAAAAGGGGCCAGAGGTCCTTTACCTGCATAATGGTCTGGGTCTTAAGTGGTTAAGTAACTTTTCTGGCTTTTGCGTGTAAGCATCTACTATACTGAAGATGACTTTTTGAAATTCTGTTAGTATTCTAATTTTTTTATGAAAACTCACATATCATAGTGTGTTATATCCTTTTTATGGCAGGGACCAATGGCCTAAATGACAATCAGCCTCATTATATTCACTTTTGTAGATGTGCGTATCTCCAATATACTCTCTGAAAAGTTCAGCTCATTTATCATCTGATATTTCCATTACTTTGTCCACCCCCGTCTTCTTCTAAAACTTTGTGAAATTTGACATTCAATATTAGTACTGTTCACGAAATACGCTATCGGCTCAGAAGAGTACACAATCTTTTTTACTGCACAGGAACGTCACGCTTTCATGAACAGTCTGTCCTGTGCATACATCTGCCGGGAAGATAGGACCTTAGACAAACTTCCTCCAGAACACTAAGTTTAGAAGTAAACAGAATACAAATTTTTCTCTGTCTTTTAATGTACAAAGCAATTCTAGGCAACAAGGGAAATCTGACGTTGAGCCACCAACATTTCATCAATTTATCTTAAAGTTTAACTCTAGTCTCTTTATTTTTATTTTATTTTTATTAGAAATACATGATAGTTTGACAGTTACTCAGTCATGAAACTAATTTTATATATACACTATGGCCCGGATTCACAGAGAGGTGGGCGCACATTACGCCGCCGTAGCGCAAACGCCGTACGCTACGCCGACGCAGCGCAGAGAGACAAGCACTGCATTCAGCAAGCTATTGCTCCCAACGCTGCGTCGGCGTGGCGTAGATTTCGAAGGCTCAGGCCGGCGTAGGTGGAAGTGAGCGTGACCCCATGCTAATGATGGGGTGAGCGCCGGACAGGTACGCCGGCGTGGCGCAGTGGTTTACGCCCGGCGTATCGCAAACGGCGCTTGTGCCGTGACGTGGACGCATGCCCAGCACCCCTCTGCGCATGCTCACAACTGCACCGGTGTAACCCCTAAGATACGCCGGCCCACCGCGTACGCCAAGAACATAAGTACGCCCAGCCATACGCCCGTCCAGCGCAAAAGTACACCAGCTTGTCTTCCCTGGTGCAGAGGTACTTTTGTTGTCTGAGCCATGTCAGATAGTGAGGTGGACCAGGAGAGGAGAAAGAAGAATTTCTCTGCAGATGAGAGGGCGTTCCTGACCTCAGCCATCTCAAAGTATGATGCCTACCTCCATGGTGCACAGAGCGCCAGGACCAGCAAGGCCAGGAAGCAGGAGATCCTCCAGAAGGTCACCCTGGAGATCAATGCCCTTGGGAATGAAACCAGGACCAGTAGGGATATGTAAAAAAAAGATAAATGACATGCGTCGGCGTGTCAGGGAGAAGCTGGCCAAGATCAAAAGGCACCTCAGGGGCACGGGAGGAGGACCAGCTACTTCTGTCAAGTTGACAGCTGAGGAGGAGGGGATTGCCAGCTGTCTGGAGCAGAAGCAGGTGGAGAGCCTGGAGGGCTTTGACTCCAGTAAACAGGACTTGAGGAGAGGTAAGTGTGTTTTATCCCCCATCCGGTGTGGAGCATGTGAGGGGGTGGAAGGAAACATGTGACAAGTGTGTGGGTCCACCAACATGTGAATGCTTTGTGTCATCCACAGATGTGCTGGAGGGAGCTGGGCCATCTTCTGCCTGTGTCCGACCCACGCCATCCCCGGAACATCATCCTCAGCCACAGCCTGCCCCCCTGGGAAGCCATGAAACATCGGTGGAGGGGAGTGCCCACACCTCTGCTCTAGAGGTAGTTGTGGAGGAGACGGTGGATATCCATCTGGAGGAATGCCTCTACCTTGAGGAGGCTTCCATCTTTCCCGGACCCTCTGAGACCTCGACGCCCATCAGGGGAAACCCCTCAAGGGCTACCCCTTAAGGGCTACCCCATCCAGGGGAACCCCCTCAAGGGCTACCCCGTCCAGACGGACACAAGCCTCTCCATCTCCAAGGAAGGCTCTAAGGAAGACCAGGGGTGTAGCCGGATCCCTCCAAGAAGGGCTGGAGAGGGAGCAGGCACGCCAGACACGGCACATGGCCGATATTGCTTGTGACCTCCACCGTGTGGCTGACAGCCTGGCCTCATTTGTTGGGTCCTCGGTGAAGATCCAGGCTGCATGTACAGTGGCTGTGCAGGGCACCGCAGCCGCTATGCAGCAGTGCCTCACACAACAGGCTGAGCATACCAGCTCCATCTCCGACTGCCTGCAGGAGGTGAATGCAAACTGCGCAGCCATGGCTACATGCCTATGTGACCAATCCTCCTTGTCTGTATGTCCTCCTACAAGGTGATTATTGCACCCAGTCTCTTGATGGAGACCAAACCTGATTTAAGCCAGCCAAGTCGGTAGTGTCATGCTTGTGATAGCGTGTGTAATTTGTATTCCAAAGTTCCCTGTTTGTCCACCCTGCTGTGCTAGTTTGGATTCCCACATTGATGACCTCGGATCGGATATCGACTATTCTCTGAACTCTGCCTGCCTTTTGACTATGGATTGACCCCAACTATTCTGAACCTCGCCTGCCTTGTACCTGGACTGTCACTGAACCACTCTGCCTGTCTGACAACCGCGAGTACCTGTTGGCTTTGCTCAGTTTGCTAGTGTGGTAGTCAGACACCAGTAGGCCTACTTGTCTTATGGGAATGGAGGCTGTTATAGGTGAGGAACACAGAAATTAGCTATAGTGTCTGACAAACTGCATTCGGGGTAAGTGTGACATTGTGTATCTTCTTCACTGCTTCACCTATCACCTGTAAAGCCTACACTAAAGTTTTGAATGTGATTGGTGACTGTGAGAATCTTCTTTGCATTGACATTTTAATACATCAGGCCCCGTACACACGAGAGGATATCCGCTGGAAACGGTCCGCCGGACCGTTTCCAGCGGATAAATCCTCTGGCGGATTTGGATCTGATGGCTGTACACACAATCAGATCGAAATCCGCGTGGAATACATCCGTGGTGACGTGTCGCGCCGTCGCCGCGACGTGCGCGATGCTGGAAGGTAAATACTTCCACGCATGCGTCGAATCATTACAACGCATGCGAGGGAGGGGAGCGGACGGACTGATCCGGGGAGTCTGTACAGATGACCGGATCAGTCCACTGGACTGGATTCCAGCTGATAGATTTCTTAGCATGCTAAGAAATTTTTATCCGCTGGGAATCCGTCGGCTGGATTTTTATCCACCGGGAAATGTCTGCTCGGACGTACACACGACCGGATCTATCTGCTGGAACTGATCCGTGGATCAATCCCAGCGGATAGATCCGGTCGTCTGTACGAGGCCTCAGACTTTCTGCACATGAGGGACAGCATGGAGCCAGCAGTGGGTGTGTTCAGGAATATTTTTCCTGCATCACAAGTAGGGGTTCCAGGGTCACCAGACTACCAACAAAAGTGTCCAAGGTCAGTTCCTCACACGGTATTGAAGACATTAGACCAGCTTGACAGCCAAGCAAATAGCATTTTCAGAAGGAGAGGTTAGCAAAAGTTTTCATACATTTTTAATACAGATTTTTATTCAACGATACACATCTTTATCGTTGCTGTTGCACATATTTAGTGTGGTACACATTTGTACAAGCAGAGGCATTGCTTGTTCTGTAGAAATGTGTTATCCTGGTGATCATGTACTAAGGATTCATGCCTATTAGGATTATGAATGTTATGATTACATAATCAGCCCAGCCTCAGGCCATTAAAATAAAATCTAGGCTTGCCAAAACATCAATCCAGCCGGCTCAGCTGAATACACCCAGTCCGCGGAATGACACTCACTAGAACACTCAGCGCTGCGGAACGTCCTTCCCTCTGGGCTAGAGTAATAATATATTGCCTTCCGGGAAACGGATTATTATATTATTTATATATAAAATTCCTAAACTGCTCTTCATCTCTCCAGAAATTTAGAGAAAGACTTAGGCCCGGATTCACGTAGAATTGCGTATCTTTGTGCGGGCGTAACGTATCCTATTTACGTTACGCCTCCGCAACTTTGACAGGCAAGTGCCGTATTCTCAAACCAAAGTTGCGGCGGCGTATCGTAAATAGGCCGGCGTAAGCCCGCCTAATTCAAATGTGGTAGATGTGGGCGTGTGTTATGTAAATTTAATGTGACCCCACGTAAATGACGCTTTTTACGAACGGCGCATGCGCCGTCCGTGAAAGTATCCCAGTGCGCATGCTCCAAATTAATCCGCAAGAAGCCAATGCTTTCGTGAATGTAAATGACGCCCAGCCCTATTAGCGAATGACTTACGCAAACGATGTAACATTTTCAAAATTCGACGCGGGAACGACGTCCATACTTAACATTGGTACGCCTCATCTACGCCTCATATAGCAGGGGTAACTTTACGCCGGGAATAGCCTAACGTAAACGGCGTATCTGTACTGCGTCGGCCGGGCGTACATTCGTGAATTGGCGTATCTAGCTGATTTACATATTTCTAGGCGTAAATCAGCGTACACGCCCCTAGTGGCTAGCGTAAATATGCAGTTTAGATACGACGGCGTAAGAGACTTACGCCGGTCAGATCTAATACAAATCTATGCGTAACTGATTCTAAGAATCAGGCGCATAGATACGACGGCTCGGACTCAGAGTTACGACGGCGTATCTGGAGATACACCGGCGTAACTCGTACGTGAATCCGGGCCTTAATTTATGTATTCCTTTTTCTATTGGTTGAACTCAATGGACCTGTGTCTTTTTTCAAACTATGTATCTTAGGCCCCGTACTCACGACCAAACATGTCTGCTGAAACTGGTCCGCAGACCAGTTTCAGCAGACATGTTTGGCCGTGTGTTGGCCCGAGCGGACCATTTTCGGGCGGATCGGACAGGTTTCCAGCGGACAACTGTTTCATGGACTTGCTTTAAAACAGTCCGCTGGAAACCTGTCCGCCCGGACATGTACGGTCATCTGTACAGACCTACCGTACATGTCCTGCCGCCCGTCATCCCTCGCATGCGTCGAATGACTTCGACGCATGCGTGGAAGCATTTTAAAGGCGGGCCGCCCACGTCGCCGCGTCATTGTCGCGGCGACACCGCGTCATCGACGCGGCGACACCGCGGACACGCCCCGCGTATTGTTTACACGCGGACTTCTGTTCGATGGTGTGTATAGCCATCGAACAGAAGTCCCCGGGCAGTCCCCGGCCAGACATGTCCGATGGAAACGGTCTGCAGACCGTTTTCATCGGACATGTCCTGCCGTGAGTACAAGGCCTTAGAGGTTACCATTGGAGTTGTGAATCCAGATACCACCAGGGATGCTTTGTTTGGAGTTTGCCTTTCCTTCCTGTATCATTGTGTTTGTCCTCACCACCAAGAGTCAATTGTTGGTAATTCTCAGTGCCATAAATCTTAAAGCCCAACATGTAGTAATAATGATGTCTGAGGAACATTAAACTCTGTGGATAGAGGGGCTGAACACAATGCCATGCTTATTTACCAAAATTCTAATGTAGCTAACAAGACAGTCTGGCTAAAATCTCGTGTCAATCCTAAACAGTCAGGAGGATTGACACATTTGACAAACAGCAGTCAGGTTGGAAGGTTGTAGGACTTCATAATCCTCATCTAGCCAAGAGTTTTTAAATAATGAGGATCTGTCGCAAATGGTCAAATCGTAAACGGTCTAGTGTGCAGTTTTAATAATACACATCTGTGTGACTGAAATATAAAAAATAGAAAACACTGCGCTAAACCAGAGATCGTGGGATTGCTGCTAGTACCAAAAATATAGATACATATATTGGAAGATATTGGTAAAAAGTGAGGTACAGCGCAAAACCGATATACGTGAAATTCTGATAATAATCCAAAATTATAAATAAGTGAATAAATAGTGCAAGATAAACACTATAAACCAATTGGTGTAAACATGATTGGCTGTGATAAATATATGAGTCAGAAAGAATGATACTGATAAATACTAATAAAGATACAAGTGAATACTGCAATACCGACTATCGCGTGCCTTGAATAACTGCATAAATTAATAAGTCAAACGATATAAAAAAAATGACTGTCCATAAATAATATGAGTGAAAAATTGGTGCGAAAATATGTAAAACTGGATAGCTCCAAACTCAAATAAAATTAATAGTGAATGTCCATAAAGAAACTCCCAAGTGTCTGAAAAAACATTCGTGAAAAGTGAATTCCAAAACGTCTTCCAATAGAGGGTATTCTAATATTGGCACCATTGGGTGCACCAATAGACTTCCAATATCTATTGGAAGATATTATTTATGGACAGTCATTGTGTGACTGAAATAATGACCCGCAGCCGAACTCCACAAAGTTAGTTTTTTTTTTTCATATTCTATAACTCCTATTGTATTTACTTTCCTAAAGGGTGGTTGCATTAATGTAGGAGAAGATACAATTTACATACCAGACATGACTACATTTTATGGTCCAGAAGACTAGTAAAGCACATAAGATCTCCTAGGAAAAAGACACATCATAGACCTGTCCTATATGGTATCCAACAAATTATAATTTAATTCTGCTAAATGTAGAGAACCCCCTTAAGGGCTGCAAGTAACTGGGACCCCCCACCCCCACCCTGCACAGATAGGCACACTGAATTTTCCAAAGTCAGAGAACAGTCCAGTGTTTTTTGTTTTGTTTTATTGATTGATTAGGACTTGGATAGGGATTGGGAAATTATTGGATGCCCATTTGACTAAAGAACAACTTCAGTGACACTTTTTTGACTTCTCATGAGATCCCCTAAATGTGCTGACCTGCTCCCGCTGTCCTCTATCTTTGCTCCCTTGCCTCCAGGAAGAGTTTCCTCCATGTGTTGTGGGGGATCCTTCAAGCACCCAGAGTGCCAGACCAGAGCTCAACCCCCCCCCCCCCCAAGCTAAGGTGTGCCCTGCAAGTCCTCCTCAGCACTTCATCTCCATCTTCCACCCAACTACCCCTGCTGGAATGGCTCATGATTGTTTATGGGGTAAGCTCTGCCCCCTGCCAGCCCAAAGCTGGGGATTGGCTGAGGCCTCATTAATATGCATGACAGCCCCTCCTAACTTCCACCCACTACATCTAGAACCTTCTGCAAGGTCCCAGAAAACAGAGGGAGGCACCAAAAGCGCTGTCAGATGAGTCATACAGCCTCCCCGAGTCAGTCAACCCTGACCCAGATTCAGCCCAGGCCTGGCTCTCAGTCAAGCCAATTTTCCTGCTCTAACCACTATGTACATCTAGTACACTAGCTAGAGGGTGCTACATACATAATATGCTGGGTTTTGAAATCTTGTCATATGGAAATATAGATGTGTGTAGGAGAGTTGGCCCAAAACAGATGTCAGTTGGGTATGATAAAACACCCCGACACACCTACAACACACCTCCTCTGACTGGAAGAGATCAGTATGCATAAATAATCAAGAGAAAATGGTGAAACAGTATTTTATGAAAAAAAAAAAAGAATGGCAACATACACACAGAGCTTTAGCAAACTAAAAGTCAACCAGTTGGGGTTTAGATATACTTTACCAGAAGTTTACACATTCCTCGGGAATAGGATATGTAGTTTGGATATTAGATTCTAAGCTCCTTGGGAATAGGACTGTTTAGTATAATCGTTAGGTTGCAAGATCTTCTGGCAAAGGGACTGAAGTGTAATATGGACAATTGGACATTAGATCGCAAGTTCCTCTGGGTTAGGGACTGATGTGAAGTAAGGACATTGGATTGCAACATCCTCTGGGAATAGGACTGATGCGTGGTATGAACATTAGATTGCAAGCTCCTCTATTTTAGGGGCTGATGTGTAATATGGACATTAGACTGGAATCTCCTTAGGAATACGAAGAACATCGCAACATAGATTGCAAGCTCCTAGGGGATAGGGACCTACTGTATGTGTAATATGCAGGGCTGTCTTTAAAGAGGAGGTAAACCCTGATGAGTTTTACTTTCTTCATTAGCCCCTGCAAAGTATAGTAAAGTATAATGTGCTAGTATGAATCGCTAACTAGCACATTATGTGATACTTACCTGCCAACGAAGCCTGTGCTGTTCCCGCTGCAGGCCGCATCCATGTTCGTCCGTCTTCCTTCTGGGGCCTGCAAACTCTGTGACTGGCCGGAGCCGCGATACGTCACTCCTGTGTCCTGCGCCATCAGTCACAGTACTCACTTGTGAAGAAACGGCACGGGGGGGCCGTTTCTTCACAGCGCACGTGCCGAATACATCATCACTGCAAAACACAGTAAATATCTCCTAAACTGCGCATGTTTAGGAGCTATTTACAGTACCTTTAGGTAAGCCTTAGGCCTCGTACACACGACAGAGTTTCTCGGCAGAATTCACCGAGAAACTCGGTCAAAACCCGGATTCTGCCGAGAAACTCTGTCGTCTGTACAGTTTTGGCTCGATGGAGCCGCCGAGGAACTCGACGAGAAAATAGAGAACATGTTCTCTATTTTCTCGTTGTCCGCGTTGTTCTATGGGAGAAGGCGGCCCGCCGAGCTCCTCGGCGGCTTCATCCCAAAACTCGACGAGGAACTCGACGTGCCAAGCACGTCGAGTTCCTCTGTCGTGTGTACGGGGCCTGAGTCTAGACTTACCTAAAGGTACAACTTCCACAGAGAGGTTTACAACCTCTTTAACCACTTCAGCCCCAGAAAGGTTTTACCCACTTCCTGACCGGGCCATTTTTTTGCAATGCGGCACTACGTTGCTTTAACTGACTATTGCACGTCGTGCGACGCTGTACCCAAATACATTTTTTTTTTCCACAAATAGAGCTTTCTTTTGGTGGTATTTATTTTTTGCGCTACAAACAAAAAAAAAAGAGCAGCATGTTTGTATAAAAACAATATTTCTTATGCCGTGTACACACCATCACTTTATGTGATGAAAAAAACGACGTTTTTGAAACTTCATTTTCAAAAACGATGTTGCCTACACACCATCGTTTTTTCAAAATGCTCTAGCAAAGCGCGGTTATGTTCAGCACTCTTTTTCATTGAAGCTAGCTTCATAACTTGCTTCTGAGCATGCGCGGGTTTAAAAACGTCGTTTTAAACGTTGTTTTGCCCACACACTATCATTTTAATTGACACAAAAAACAACGTTTTGAAAAACGACACAAAAAATTGATGCTTCAATTTTTTTTTTGTCGTTTTTCACAAGACATAAAACGACGTTTCCCCCCACACACGGTCATTTTAATTGACGTTTTTTAAAACTTCGTTTTTTTTTTTATCACATAAAGTGATGGTGTGTACGCGGCATTACTCTCTGCTGTAAAACATATCCAATAAAAATGAAGAAAAAAAATATTTCTTCATCAGTTTAGGCCAATATGTATTCTCATACATATTATTGGTAAAAAAATCTCAATAAGCTGCTCCGTGTCTCCTGTGAATGATCAGCGGGTCACAGTCGCCATCGCGGACACCAGACCTGCTGATTGGCTCCCGCTGTGTCCAATCACAGCGGGAGCGGCGCTCCGGCAGTGTGCGCACGCCCCTACACTGCATGCCCAAAGTTACGTACAGGTACGTGATTTCACACAGATGGGCCTGCCCTGCATCAGTATATCTACTGTAGGCGGTCCAGAAGCAGTTAATATTGATTGGACCCTGGGCAAACATTTTCTTGGGCCCACCCGAAATTCACTTATCAACTATTTGCAGGCAGCGTGGGCTCAAGGGGTAGCTGCCTTGGGCCCAACAACAATGACTGAGCTTGGGGCAGCTTCCCCTTTCGCCCTGCGTTAGAGATGGCCACGGTAGTATGGATATCAGATTGCAAGTTCCTCTGGGTTAGGGGCTGGAATGAAGTAAGGATCAGGGCCGATCCTAGGGTCACAAGCGCCTGGGTGCAGAAATATTTCTGGTGCCCCCACATGGGCGTTGTCATTTTACTAACTCCTCCCCTTTACATCTCATTATACATCACATCTGTAGATGGACTAGGCACAGGAATGGGCAGGGGCTATGTATCCTATGCAATCTATCATGCCATAAAACATCTAGAGCAGGGGTAGCCCAGAGCACGTGTAAAGGGATGCTGGGGATGCCATCCCCCAGCACACTGAACACTACAGATTGCAAGATCCTCTGGGAATAGGACTGATGTGTAGTATGGATATTCGATTGCAAGCTCCTCTGGAACAGAATTGGTGTGTAGTCTGAACATGAGATTGCAAGCTCCTCTGGGAAAGAGATTATTGTGAATGGTTCTATGTACTCTGTAAATATGTCAAAGCTATACAAGTATAACAATAAAAATTATAATCACCCTATCACCAGCATTGTGTGCGTGACTGTGGCAGGGAATTGTGATGGAATTGGATATTGCTTCAGTGATACACAATGCTACGAATGTTTTTACTCACAATGCTACACAAATAAATAATACTAATGGGATTTGGGACCGGGAAACTCCATTAGAACAAGGACTGATGTAAGCGATGAGCTGCTTTTCTCTGCGTTATCACTCTGCAAAGCCCTGAAATGTACACAGAATGGCAGATTACTCAAGAAGAAGAAAAACTTCCTATTTTTCATTTCTCTGAAAGGAAAAAAAAAGACTTTTCCGGAAATGCCGGCCAAATTCTTGACACTTTCAGCACTTGATGTCAACACTGGAAGGCCAGAGAGATAGTGTAAGAAGTGAGGAAATGAGGCAGACCCTGATAAGAGAGCATGGGGGAGAGAGGCCGCCGGGCAAGACAATGGGGAGGATAATGGAAAGAAGTTACCAAATTATGGACAATTCTGAAAATAGAAATAATGTGTGGAAATTGTGAAGACTGACTCAGAAGGCGAGAGGGGTCATAGATCAGGCAATGGGGATAAATCGGACACATGATGGGGGAATAGAGCGAATGGAAAATGTGTGACATTTTATATATTAAATCTAAATATATAAATATAAAAATATACATATATATATATATATATATCATATCAGTCATAAAGTACATCCTTTTCATTCTAAATTGAGATAATCCTCTAAAAAGAACCACATTTTTATTATCTTGTCGTACCAATTGACTCAAAGTCTCTCATTCATTCACAAAAAAAAAGAACTCTATTAATTTATTACACATAAAAACATCGAAATCCCTTCTCCCAGGCCCAGCTTAGGCATATCAATCCCTTTTTATCTTTGATTATGTATTTTGCATGTATTACAGGACTTACATTTGAATGATACTGGGCCAGTACCTCCAATGGTGCTCACGGAATCCCTTCCAGGATGTCCAAAAAAACGATGAGTGGTGCTCTGACCCAAAGATTATTTACACATCAGCCCTGAAAATGGCTGGTCCTGTCTCTTCTCACTTTCTACTCCTTCTAACAAAGTGCTAAAATACTTACTCGCAAGATTTCCTGACTATTGCTGACCTGGTTTATTCTTTTGATTGCCACCGTTCCTTGACCCCTACCTGGACCTTACTGCTCATTTCATTGCTGCTGACCCCTTTATGCACCTGACAATGCTTTCAATTACCTCCTGCCTTGACCTCTGCCTGGACCTTACTGCTCATTTCATTGCTGCTGACCCCTTTATGGACCTGACAATGCTTTCAATTACCTCCTGCCTTGACCTCTGCCTGGACCTTACTGCTCATTTCATTGCTGCTGACCCCTTTATTCACATGACAATGCTTTCAATAACCTCCTGCCTTCACCTCTGCCTGGACCTTATTGCTAATTTCATTGCTGATGACCCCTTTACGGACCTGACAATGCTTTTGATTACCTCCTGCCTTGACCTCTGCCTGGACCTGGCTACTCTTTTTACTGCCACCCGCCTTGACCCTTGCCTGGGCCTGGCTACTCCCTTGAATGTCACCTGCCATGACCCCTGTCTAGACCTGACTGCTTTCATGACTGCTGCCTGCCTTGACCCCTGCCTGGAATTGACAATTCTTATGTCAATCTCCCAGTGTGCAGTCTCCACAGAATAGCCTTCCTGTCCTCACTCACCCTCTGGTGAGGGGATCATGGGTACTGCGACATGGTACCAGCCTTACGCAAACCACTCTGGGGGCTAATAGGGCTTCTGGACCATTAAGAGCTCTGGTGAAGACCAATTTGTGCCTAACTCTGCACTCCACCAGGAGGTGTTGCCCTAACAGCATGTCACTGTTGATACTTTCCACCAGACTGTACATGAGTACTAATGAAAAGAAAACAAGGCCTCTTGGGCCATGCATAATGGAAATACCTGTAGGTCGTGTAAGGAGCTGCTGGTTAAGTTGGGCCCTCTGTTCTTAGCCTTGACCTCCTAAAGAGCCTCTGCCCCAAATGGACAAGGAGACTCTGATAGGGACACAAAAAAATAGGGAAACTTTGATTGGGATACAATGTACTGTATGGGAAAAGTCTGATGGGTACCCAAAGTACAGGGAAACTCTGATGGGGACACAAATGGATAGTAAGATTTTGATGGGAACACAAATGCATGGAAACACTCTGATGGTGACACATATGAAAAGGGAATCTCTGTATGCAGTACAAATGAGCAGAGAGACTTTAATGGGAACATAAATGCACAGGGAAACTCTGATGGGGGCACAAATGGACAGGGAGACTTTAATGGGGACATAAATACACAGGGAAGCGCTGATGGGGGCACACATGTATAGGAAACTCTGTTGGGGACACCAATGTGTGGGAAAAGTCTAATGGGGACACAATTATATGAGAAAAGTCTGATGGGGGCACAAATGAACAGCGAGACTGATAGGGGCACAAATAGACAGGGAGACTTTAATGGGGACATAAATACACAGGGAAGCTCTGATGGGGGCACACATGTATAGGAAACTCTGTTGGGGACACCAATGTGTGGGAAAAGTCCAATGGGGACACAATTATATGAGAAAAGTCTGATGGGGGGCACAAATGAACAGCGAGACTGATGGGGGCACAAATGGACAAGGAGACTTTAATGGGGACATAAATACACAGGAAAGTTCTGATGGGGGCACACATGTATAGGAAACTCTGTTGGGGACACCAATGTGTGGGAAAAGTCTAATGAAGACACACATGTACAGCGAGACTGATGAGGACACAAATAAGCAGGGAGACTCTGTATGGGATACAAATGAACAGGGAGACTCTGATGGGGACACAAATGAATAGGGAGACTTTGATTGGGACACAAATGTATAGGAAAACTCTGAAGGGGACACAAATGTACAGGGAGACTCTGATGGGCACACAAATGAATAGGGAGACTTTGATTGTGACACAAATATATAGGAAAATTCTGAAGGGGACACAAATATACAGGGAGACTCTGATAGGGACACAAATGAATAGGGAGACTTTGATTGGGACACAAATATATAGGAAAATTCTGAAGGGGACACAAATGTACAGGGAGACTCTGAGCACACGAGGGGTTATCCGCTGGAAACGGTCCGCCGGACCGTTTCCAGCGGACATTCCTCCTCCGGATTTTGATCCGATGGCTTGTACACACCATCGGATCAAAATTCGTGGGGAAAACATCCGCGGTCACGTGTCGCGCCGTCGCCGCGACGATGACGCGGCGACGTGCGCGACGCTGGAAGGTAAATACTTCCACGCATGCGTCGAATCAATACGACGCATGCGAGGGAGGGGAGCGGACGGACTGATCCGGTGAGTCTGTACAGACGACCAGATCAGTCCGCTGGACTGGATTCAAGCGGATAGATTTCTTAGCATGCTAAGAAATTTTTATCCGCTGGAAATCCGTCAGCTGGAGAAATCTCCGCCGAAAAATGTCCGCTAGGCCGTACACCCAACCGGATTTGTCTGCTAGAACTGATCCGCGGATCAATCCCAGCGGATAGATCCGGTCGTGTGTACGAGGCCTGATAGGGACACAAATGCATAGGGTAACTCTGGTAGGGACACAAATGGATAGGGTAACTCTGATGGGGACACAAATGGATAGGGAGACTTTGATGGGGACACAAATGGATAGGGTAACTCTGATGGGGACACAAATGGATAGGGAGACTTTGATGGGGACACAAATGGATAGGGAGACTTTGATGGGGACACAAATGGATAGGGAGACTTTGATGGGGACTCAAATGGATAGGGAGACTTTGATGGGGACTCAAATGGATAGGGTAACTCTGATGGGGACACAAATGGATAGGGAGAATTTGATGGGGACACAAATGGATAGGGAGACTTTGATGGGGACACAAATGGATAGGAAGACTTTGATTGGGACACACGACAAGTGTAGGGGAAAAGTTTGATTGGGACAAAAATGTATGGGGAGACTGAACTTATTTTGTTTGACCTTAATTAATTGATCACATTTATATCAAATGCGTTCACTTTGTTCTGATAAAGTTCTTTCTTATTTGTTCAGAATCATATTGTGCCGATTATATAAAAGATTTATGTAAAATGTATTCATTTATTAAAATTGTATTCATTCATTTATAAATGACAGATTTTTTTTTCAGTCCGTGCATATTTGTGAAATTTACGATGTGACCCTTGTGCTGAAAAGTTTGGAGCCTCCGGCTCTGGCCTAGCTGTAGATATAGGGTTCTGTACATGGAAGTCTTCTATTTTCTAGGTATTTATTTCTTCTGTTGGTTGAACTAGATCAGTGATGGTGAACCTTGGCAACCCAGATGTTTTGGAACTACATTTCCCATGATGCTCATGCACTCTGCAGTGCAGTTGAGCATCATTGGAAATGTAGTTCAAAACATCTGGGGTGCCAAGGTTCACCATCGTTGAACTAGATGGACTTGTGACTTTGTTTCAAAATTACTTAACATGGAATTATTTACAGTGGATATAAAAAGTCTACAAAGCCCTGTTAAAATGACAGGTTTCTGTGATGTGAAAAAATGAGACATTTCAGAACGTTTTACACCTTTTAATGTGACCTATAAAATGTACAATGCAGTTGAACAACAAACTGAAAATCTTTTAGGTGGAGAGAAGTAAAAATAAAAAACTACAATAATATGGTTGCATAAGTGTGCACACCCTTAAACTAATACTTGTTGAAGCACCATTTGATTTTATTACAGCACTCAGTCTTTTTGGGTATGAGTCTATCAGCGTGGCACATCTTGACTTGTAAATATTTTCCCATTATTCTTTACAAAAACACTCCAAATCTGTCAGATTGTGAGGGCATGTCCTTTGCACAGCCCTCTTCAGATCACCCCACAGATTTTCAATGGGATTCAGGTCTGGGCTCTGGCTGGGCCATTCCAAAACTGTAATCTTCTTCTGGTGAAGCCATTCCTTTGTTGATTTGGATGTATGCGTTGGGTCATTGTCATGCTGAAAGATGAAGTTCCCCTTCATGTTCAGCTTTCTAGCAGAAGCCTGAAGGTTTTGTGCCAATATTGAGTGGTATTTGGAACTGTTCATAATTCCTTCTACCTTGACTAAGGCCCCTGTTCCAGATGAAGAAAAACAGCCCCAAAACATGATGCTACCACCACCATTCTTCACGGTGGGTATGGTGTTCCTTTAGTCATGTGCAGTGTTGTTTTTGTGCCAAACATATCTTTTGGAATTATGGCCAAAAAGTTCAACCTTGGTTTCTTTAGACCATAACGCAAAATTTTGCCGGGCTTGGATGTTTTTATTCGTAAGAAAAGACTTCCGTCTTGCCACTCTACCCCATAGCCCAGACATATGAAGAATACGGGAGATTGTTGTCACATGTGCCACACAGCCAGTACTTGCCAGATATTCCTGCAGCTCCTTTAATGTTGCTGTAGCCCTCTTGGCAGCCTCCCTGACCAGTTTTCTTCTCGTCTTTTCATACATTTTGGAGGGACATCCATCTCTTGGTAATGTCACTGCTGTGTCATATTTTCTCCACTTGATAATGACTACCGTATTTATATTCCTATAACGCGCCCCGACGCATAGAGCGCACCCCCAACCTAGAAGAAAAATTCCTGAAAAAAAAAAGAAATACTTACAGTTTGGATGCCCCTCGTCGGTGTCTTGCCCGGCGTCCATCGCGTCCATCGGCGGCCTTGTCCGGTCCTGCGTCCTTCTGTGCCCATCGTGGTGTCCTCCCCGCTGTGTTTTTTCAGCCGAACCCCGCTTCCCGCGCTGTGTTTGAACCACTCCGCTGACATATACCGAGCGCAGTACACTCAGGTATACTCGGGCAGGCTCGGCTCCTCTCGCGTAAAGGACGTACAGGACGCACAGGACGTGACCGCGAGCGGAGCCTGCCCGACTATACCCGAGTGTACTGCGCTCGGTATATGTCGGCGGAGTGGTTCAAACACAGCGCGGGAAGCGGGTATCGGCGTATATCACGCACCCACGATTTTGCCCTGATTTTAAGGGCAAAAAAGTGCGCGGTATACGCCGATAAATAGAGTATCTTCTCTGTTTTCAATGGTATATCTAATGACTTTGAAATTCCTTTGTACCCTTCTCCTGAATGATACCTTTAAACAATAAGAACCCTCTGATGCTTTGGAAGCTCTCTGCGGACCATGGGTTTTGCTGTAGGATGCAACTAAGAAAATGTCAGGAAAGACCTACTAGAACAGTTGAACTTTATTTGGGGGGTTAATCAGAAGCACTTTAAATATTGGTAGCTGTACACTGACTCCTATCTAACATGAGTTTCAATGTGATTGCCTGATTCTGAACACCCCAGTTATAAGAGGGTGTGCACACTTATACAACCACATTATTTTCGTTTTTTAGTTTTAGTCCCCATAAAAGATTTCAGTTTGTTTTACAGTTTATAGGTCACATAAAAGGTGGAAAAAGTTCTGAAATGATTTATCTTTGTCTCATTTTTTTACATCACAGAAACCTGACATTTTAACAGGGGTGCGTAGACTTTTTATATCCACTGTATGTCATTTAGCCTTTAAATGAATCCGTCTCCGTGTGTATTTAGTTGGAGTTTCCCTCAAATGACCATGACACGGCTGGGAATAATAGACTCTCACTGGCAGCGATAAGGCAGGTGGCTGAAGCTGACGCCGTTGTGAATCTTCATAGCGTGTCTCACTGTTCCTTTCATCGAAGGCATTTGAACTCCTCGCCGTCCTCACTGATTCATACTCTGCAATCTCAGGCTATTTCCCCAAATTCTCTTTCTGATAAAAGCGGGTCACTGGGTTCTCCGTTGTGACGCAGCAGTTAGGTAACCCCTCTCCGCGCTATCACACAGGATGTCCTCTTGACCACACAGTGACCTCTGCCGGTCACATAGCGGTCACAGAGCCAGGAATATCGTACACGTCTTTCCACGCCGAGCCTCGTACTGTACACAGAAATACCGTGTCACAACAGACTTATCCGAAACCTGTTACATATTAAACAATGATAGGGTAGAGGGTGAGAAGGTCACACATACAGTAGATCAAAATTAGAGGAAGAGATAGACTTTTGAAAGACAGCCAAATTGCTAAAACATGTTAATGTAATTGAAAAAAATATATTTGTTATTTTTTTTAATAAAATAAAATGTTTTATTGTTTTTTTTTTTTTTTATCAAATCATCTTTTTATTCCTTGTATATACAAACAACAATAAAGAAGCACAGCAAAGAAAATGACAAACAACATACAACTCCAGCCCGTATTGAGAGGGAAAGAGAATTAATAAATAAATAAAACCCACACCCTTGGTCCCCCCGCTCCCCCCCCCCCATTTAGTGTTTTATTTAATCAAATGTTTAAATAAAATTTCATATAAGTTTTAACATGTTAATGTCATTTAATAAGTCATATTCACTATTTTTAATTTTTATTTAATTTTTTTTATAAAATCTCCTATAGGTTTTAACTTATTCATGTTATTTTAAAAGTCATATTCACTATTCTTAACCACTTAAGCCCCGGACCAATATGCTGCTAAATGCCCAGAGGCGTTTTTACAATTCGGCACTGCGTCGCTTTAACAGACAATTGCACGGTCGTGCGACGTGGCTCCCAAACAACATTTGCGTCCTTTTCTTTCCACAAATAGAGCTTTCTTTTGATGGTATTTGATTGCCGCTGCGATTTTTATTTTTTGCTCTATAAACAAAAATAGAGCGACATTTTTGAAAAAAAACCAATATTTTTTACTTTTTGTTATAAGAAAAATCGAATAAACTAAATTTTAGTCAAACATTTAGGCCAAAATTTATTCAGCCACATGTCTTTAGTAAAAAAAAAATCGCAATAAAAAAAAATTTGCTTCCTAGCGGCAACAGCGACACTAATACAGCGATCAGAAAAATGATCGCTTAGTGACGCTGGTAATAGGGGGTGAAAGGGTTAACTAGGGCGGTGATCAAGGGGTTAAAACTTTATTAGGGGGGGTACGGGGGCTACTCTGGACCTAACACTAACTGCCTGTCACAGTAACTGTCACACTGACACTAAAAGCAGTGATCAGTAAATATATGATCACTGTTCTGTTTCAAGCATCGGTTGTACCTGTGCCAAGCTTCTTGTAGACCCAGTCTGTAAGGATGTATGCAGCAGGTTGAATGATGACTTTAACAGACAGCTTACTCAATGAATAAAGACTCCAGAGGTGTTTTCCAATGCTTCTTTATGCTTCAAGATAACAAGGATATAAACATAGAGGCTTTTCCATAGGTAAATTTCCAATGAAGATACACAGCTCCCACACTCTGCAGACTTTTCAAGCAACTAAGACAAAATGGGTTTAGAGCAGGAAATGGTGGGTGGGAGCAACCAAACTAGCCAGAACAGCAGGGGGTAAGGATCATACCAAATAACATAATAACATAACATGTAATAACTGCTAGACAGTAAAAGCTGCGTGACAGCACACTCCCCGCCTGGTATCGTGAGATACCACTATACTCTGTTTTCTTTTACATATTATTAACATTGCATACAGTAACATGCTATCTAGCCTTCTCAAGTCTATAAGCTAGCTTTATTAAAGGTCTTAAGTGGCTCCTTCACATAACACTGAATCAGAATTTTTGGAAGCAGGCATTATTAGGACTGTCTCTGTGACTGGTCTCAGGAAGGTTTTTGAAGCCCCATCCTTAACGATCCTGACTTCCACACTTCGGAATCTCTTCCATCATCACTGGTGATGGCCTTTGTAATAAGTCCAACCGGCCACTGAATTCGGTGAACTTGCTGGTCTTTTAGCAGGTTTGACTTATTTAGTCGTCCACCGACTCGAAGCATGCCTTCATGGTCGATTATTGGATTCAGTTTGAGTAGTGGGCTACTCTTTGAGACTGGTCTATTGCCTCTCAAGCATTTAATCTCTTCTGCAAAGACTACTTCTTGCACAAGACGTATGACGAACAATTCTGCGTTCTCGTACTCTAACGCATTGGGTGACTCCTTGCAAGTGTGCCATCCATGACAAGATGATGTCTGATTGGGCTTGCGGAAAGTCTGGGCAATATGTCTCAATCTTGCTATAGTCTTGACCAATCTTTTCCAAGAAGAGAAACGTTTAAAGCGTCTCGCTTCCAAGTTTCTTCTTGAGCAGATGTTGGAACTCAATGTTATCACTTTAGGGCGGATTTCTGGATCAGTATCTGGATCCACCAGGTGGAAATCGATATCTTCTTTTGAGTTTGTAGAAGACTGGTCCGATAAAAACTTGGGTCCTGAAAACCAAATGGTTTGTGTGAGGACAACTGCTGACACTGACCTTGTTGCAATGTCTGCGGGATTCAAACCAGTCGGGACATAGTTCAATTGTTCAGGTCTACTGACTTTTCTTATTCGTTCTACCCTGTTAGCCACATACACATAGAACCTCCTTATGCTGTTGCATATGTAGCCAAGTACGACCTTGCTGTCGGTGTAGTACTTAACCTGATCAATCTCAGCGTCCATTTAATTTTGCAGGAACTTCGACGGCTAGGGTTGCACCACACAATTCTAATCTTGGAATAGTGTGAGCAGGTTTTGGAGCTAACTTGGCTCTTCCTAGTAGAAAACCGACATTGGATCTCCCGGAGGGATCTATGATCTTGAGGTAAGCCACGGCCGCTATAACCTCGGTAGATGCATCGCAAAAGACGTGAACCTCTTTCCTCAGACTTCTTGAAGTTGAAGTGGGTGAATAGCAGCGCGGGATATTAAGTTCTTTCAGTACTTTCATGGAGTTTCTCCATTTCTCCCATTTAGGCAACAGGTCTGGTGCTGGTTCAGCGTGAAGGTTATCTAAAGTCTTCTGCATAAATGTTAGAAAGAGCTCTTGCATCTCAGGTTTGTTACAGAGAGTTTTCTTAAGTGCAGCCAATCTGGTTAAAGCTTGTCCTCGATTGTTAGGGAGGGTAAGCCTTGGTACTCGGAAGGGTAATGGAGCTACCCAACTGTTGGACATGTCCTTGAAGAACTCTTTATCCATAATCTTGATGAACTCCTTATCTTCGACTGAAGGGGCAATCTTGTTGTCATCTCAAGTAGTCTGGTACACTGAATCGCCAAGGTCCTTCTGAGAAGTGAGCTTGCAGTTTATACCTTGGAGTGCTTGATATGGAACTTCGTTTTTAAAATCAAGTCTTTCCTTCACATAATAATGCAATGGACATTTCATCGACCGATAGGCAACATTGGTTTTGTAAGAAGCTACATCCAAGAGCTTGTGAGATTGGTCTAAACAGACTTATCCTATTATCACCCATCCAAGATCAAGTTTCTGGGCCTGAGGAGCATCGTCTGGACCGTTACATAACTCTCTTATTTTATGGACTCTAGGAACGTCTCTCCCTAGTAGAATCAAGATCTTAACATCCTTGTTAAGTGGTGGAATGTAGTCAGCAATGTGGCTTAAATGGGGGTAATGACGTGCAGCCTCTGGTGTGGGGATTTCTTCTCTGTTGTTCGGTAGCTGATCACATTCGATTAGAGTTGGAAGAGGAAACTCTATGTCCTCATATTCTGATGCCACTATGAAGCCATGGGCTCTTCTTCCAGAAGTATTGATCTTTCCTGCACATGTCTGCAAGGTATAGGACCAGGCCTCTCCATGAATGTTGAATAGGTCAAAGAATTCTGGACTGGCCAATGAGCGATTGCTCTGATCGTCGAGTATGGCATACATTTTTATGGAATTTTGTGGGCATCCTTCAGGAAAAACCCTTACAAGACATATCTTGCTACAAGACTTGCTATGAAGCCCTTCTCCACATACCTCTGTACACCTTGTGGTTACGGGGTTGGCATGTTGCTCACTTCTCTCCCCGCCATCATCTGATGTAGGCTTGGGGTTGCTGCCGGGTGAAGGTTTCCTTTTGAACAGGTCTGAATGAAGAGCGTCCACATGTTTGGCACTGTTACACAGAGAACATCTGATGGTGATCTTACAGTCTCTTGCTAAATGATCGGAGGATGCACAACACTTGAAACAGATATTATGCTCTTTGAGAAATGACTTGCGTTCTTCAATAGGCTTATCCTTAAATGCATGGCATTTGGAGAGAGAATGTGGCGCATTATGGATAGGACACTGTTGATTGAGATTGCTTGCCTTAATGCCTGTAGCCAAGACGTTGGATGCTACCTCTGTCTTCCTCACGGCAATAGGATACTTTAAATCCTTGAACTTACTGTTGGTGGCAATACCCCTTGAGGTGGTTAAAGGAGTGGTGGTTGTATCTGGATAGAAGAAGCTTGGGTCATTCTTGGATTTTGCAACCTTCCGCACGAACTCTGCAAAATAAGAAAAGGGAGGGAAGGAAACATGATGTTCATACTTATATTTTGATCCTACACTAGTCCACTTTCCCTGAAGATAACTAGGCAACCTTGCTACAATAGGATTCACGCCCTGAGCAGTGTCTAAATAGCTAAGACCTGGTAAACTAGGATCTAGCTTAGCAATTTCAAGTTCATGAAGGAGGTCGCCTAACTCTCTAAGCTTATGATTGTCCTTAACAGAGATCTTAGGAAAGTCGTTTAGTCTCTGGAATAAGGCAGATTCAATGACTTCGGGACTCCCATAGTCTTGATTTAGACGTTCCCAGGCAGCATCAAGGCCTGCGTTAAAGTTATAGATGTAAACAGATTTAAGTCTCTTTACTTGTTCTGAAGATTGTCGCCCCGAATACTTTATTAGTAAATCGAGTTCTGCTTGAGGTTCAACGGGCAAGCTCTTGATTACCGCCTTAAATGTAGATCTCCAACTCCTGTAGTTCTCTGGGTGGTCATCAAATTTATACAGTCCAGTTGTGATCAATTCTTGTAAAGCCATACTCTTGCTGAGCTCCGTAGCGTTGATGCCTTCAGTTTTTATAGCCACCGGGGATACTGATGGTGCGCCGACTTGAGCCATGGTTGGTATCTGAAGTTGGCTGGTTGGTGGAGCGAAAGGTGTTGCAGATGGGTTCAATCTAGGTAAGGGTCTGATGTCTGAAGGTCTCTGAGCATTTGAAGTTGAAGAGAACTGTATCACAGGGGTCATAGAGTTCATCCTGTAGTCTTTTGCTGTACCCTTGTAATCTCTATTCGCATAGGGTTGCGGTGGCACGTGAGCCGCATAGGTTGACTCACTTGATTTTGTGACATGCGGTAGTTGCGGAGTGTCTCTGTTAGCAGGTGTGTCTAGTTGACCAGCTTGATTTTGTGACACGTTGCCTTCTGGTCCACATGCTGGATGATGATGAGAAAAATCTCCAACTGTAGGTGGAACTGTGATGTCGTTGTTCTGGCTTAAGACGAACTGTAGGGTCCTTTCAATGGGGTCTTGACAAGCAGCCAAGCTGGGACAAGCTGCTCCTTCTTCTTCCAATAGGGCTTGTTCCAAGACGGATAATTCCGCCAATGCTACTTCCTTTTCTTTACTCTTCTGAAGGATTTCTAGCTGAGCCTCTAGCTGAGCCTCTGTTTCTGCTTGAATGCGTTTAGCTTCTGCTTTGATGGCTGCTTCTCTTTCAGAGCAGGCGGCTTGAACCTGGGCTGCTGCGACCTTCTGGCGAGCTTTGACTATTTGGTCACTCAGTGTTGACCTTACAGAGCAGGACCGCAGTGACTTAGAAGAGGATTTATGATAGGAGCGGGCAGATCTAGAAGATTTTCCTGAGTGTCTGGAAGAAGCAGATTTACAGGATGTAGTTTCATGTAGCTGTGCTAATCTACCTTCTATCTGTGCCTTTGCTTCAAGATATGTGCTATGCCTCTGCTGGTCAGTAGAAGTAAAGTCCTTTAATTCCACTGCGGCTTCCTCCATGCTGGAATGTGACAATAGGGAATAGAACTTTTCAGAAAGTCTTTTATAATTCTCAAATGCCTTCTTAACCCTTGAGAGAGCAGTGTTCAATTGCTCAGGATTGTTGCTAGTTTCATTAGCGGTTTTTATACAACTTAAAGTCTTATGCCATAATGCAGTCAGGTTACTAGATGTTTCTTCCTTACTTTCTTCATAAACCTCTCTTGCCTTCAAGGATGGATGAGGGCCTCTAGCGGGACGAGCAGAATGAAGTAAGGAGTTTGCTTTATCTTGGTTAAATGCAGGTGACTCTGTGGGATCTCTGTCAGACATAATGACAAGTACTGTAGTTTTGGTGTCTTGTTACAAATCTGCCAGAGCTGAGCTCTGTAGTGACTTCTGATATTAGGCAGATTGAACTGAGGAGCTGGATATTTGTGACATCTAGTGCTGCAACTGGTTCAGACTGGATGGCTCAGCTCACTGCACAGTTCACTATCACTTTATACAGGCAGGAATACACAGTTATTTCAGTAGATTCAGGTATTGGATTCACAACCAAAAACAGCTTGACGATGATAAATCCTAGGGACTTGATGAAGCTATGATACAGTCTTTGAGCAGTTCAAATGGTACTTATTGCTCTCCAATAAAGGCAAAAGTCCCTGGCAGTGAACAGTTATGGAGCATTCAGTAGAAGGCTGGCTTCATACACAGAGTAATGGTGGCTGCAGGAGTCACACACAGGCCTAACTCTCAGTGCACAGCCTGCAGATGGTATCCTGTGTTAGGATGTTTGTTCTTCACACACACACACGTGGTTACTCACGTTTCTGAAGCTGCAGAGATAGCTGTGTGATGGATTCTTCTGGAAATTTACTGGAAATTTACTGTTCTGTTTCAAGCATCGGTTGTACCTGTGCCAAGCTTCTTGTAGACCCAGTCTGTAAGGATGTATGCAGCAGGTTGAATGATGACTTTAACAGACAGCTTACTCAATGAATAAAGACTCCAGAGGTGTTTTCCAATGCTTCTTTATGCTTCAAGATAACAAGGATATAAACATAGAGGCTTTTCCATAGGTAAATTTCCAATGAAGATACACAGCTCCCACACTCTGCAGACTTTTCAAGCAACTAAGACAAAATGGGTTTAGAGCAGGAAATGGTGGGTGGGAGCAACCAAACTAGCCAGAACAGCAGGGGGTAAGGATCATACCAAATAACATAATAACATAACATGTAATAACTGCTAGACAGTAAAAGCTGCGTGACAGCACAATCACTGCTATTAGTGACAGTGTGACAGGGGGTGGGGGGGGGTGATCGCAAGGGGTTAAATGTGCCTATGTGTACTGGTGTCAGTGTAGTGTTAGGTGCGACTTACTGTGAGTGTTCTCTCCTCTCGGCGGATTGAAAATACCGCCGAGAGGAGAGCTGCATCACTTCCTCTGCCAGTGTTTACATTACACAGGCAGAGGAAGTGACACGGCGTAGGCTCGCGGGATTGGCTGGGAGCGATCACGAGGGGGCAGACAGAAACGAACAGCCGCCCCCTCGAGTCGGATCTCTCCCGCAGGTAAGCCGCCCGCCGCACGCAGCGGAGGGGGTCCCGATCGGACCCCCGACCCGCTAGAAGGCAGGGACGTATATATACGCCCTTCTGCCTGTACGTGCCATTCTGTGGACGTAAAAAGTCGTGCGGCGGGCGTTAAGTGGTTAAAGGGGTTGTAAAGGTAAAGGTGCAAAAAACATCCGACAGTACCGCCCCCCCCCCCCCGAACCCCCGTTTTACTTACCTGACCCCTCAAAAGTCCTGCACTCGTCCCCGTCATCCTCCTCGGTTCTCATCCTCGCTGTTTTTTTTTTTTTTTTTTCTTTTTTTTTTTTTTTCTTTTTTTTTTTTTCTTATCCGCCTCAGAGAACTATCAGGATACTCAATCAATTTGCGTTCAATTCGCAGTCTCCTTAGTTCGCATCATGGTTGGAAAAGATTTTTTTTTTTTTTTTTTAAAGTTTCTTTTTTTTTTTTTTGTTATTGCAAAAGTGCTTTTTTAAATATGTGTCAATAAATATACGAAAGGAGAGAAAGGAAAAAATACTTAAATACATAAATAGATACATTAGTTTCCCCTAGCCGAACAAACCCTCGCCCCTCCCTCAAACCACCCCCAACCCTTATCCCCACCCTCCCACCCTCCCCTATCTCCGGAATTCTGTCTCCTATTGAATCGCTCTTTGCCCGTTCACCTTCCTACACTATATCATCCTATCTATATACCTTGGTCCAAGTTTAAAATTAACCCAATCCTGCCATTTTCGTTTAAATCCGCCTTCTCCCTCCTCTCCCATGTACCTGAGCTGTTCAGCATAATATATATCATTAATTCTGCAAAACCAGCTCTTCTCTGTCGGGCTCATAGGGTCCTTCCATTGTTTGGGGATCAGACTCTTTGCTGCATCTAGTACATGGGGAAGTAAGGTTCTCATGTACTGTTTAGTTGACATTTCTGTCCCATGAAACAGGCAGACCCATGGGTCAGGAGGAATTTTAATTCCGGTTATCTCCTCAATTATTAGTAATACGTTATTCCAGTATGTTTTAATTTTTGGGCAGGTCCACCATATATGTGACATAGTGCCCACCTCAAGACAGCCCCTCCAACAATATTTGGGGGTGTCGTCTTGATAGCGGTGTGCTATGGCCGGGGTTATATACCATCGTGCTAAACACTTAAAGTTCATTTCGATCAATGCACAATTATGTGAAGTCGTATGCGTCTTTTTTAATATTTTCCTGACCTCTGTCTCGGTTTTACCCGTTCCCAATTCCTCTTCCCATTTATTAATGTAAGGAGGGAAACCGGAGTCTTTCAATCCCATCAGTATTTTATAAATTGCGGAGATCGCGCCCCTTCCCTTTGGTGCTAAACACAAACGCTCCAAAGGGAGCAAGTATCTATCTGACCTCAGGGGGGAGGGGAAGGAATCTACAAAATGCGTCAGCTGCAAGTATCGCCACCTATTCAACTCAAACAGTTCTTTTTTTTTACTTAGTTCCTGGTAGGTAAGAATTTTGCCGTCTTTTAATATGTCTTTTAATTGTGCATCTGTTTTTTTAATCCAGTTACCAAACAGGTCCATTTTCCCTGGTACAAAAAAATTTGTGTCGAATAAAGGGATTAGTGGGGAGTTATAACCCCATCTATGTTTTTTATGTGCCCTATCCCATGTAGACATGGATGCCAATGTGATTTTGTGCATGTGCGGATTTATTTGTCTAAAATGTGGCGGTATCCAAATCTCTTTTCCTAACAGTGACTTATTTGAACAACTTTCTAATCTCACCCATCTTTTCTCTTTGTTATCTCTGACCCAATCAACCACCCGTGCCATGTGAATGGCCATATAATATGTGTAAATATCAGGTACCCCCAAACCACCATGTTCCTTATCTCTAATTAACACCTCCATACTTATGCGCGTTTTTTTGTTCCGCCATATAAACCTATTTAATAACTGTTTTAGTATTTTAAAGTAAGCACCCGGTAGTGCGATTGGTAACATTTGAATTATATATAATATTTTAGGGAGAGTAAACATTTTAAAACAATTTATTCTCCCTAGTAGGGATCTTTGTCTCAATGCAATTCTCTTTAAATCTTTTTTAATATCATTTAATAATGGTATATAATTCTGTAAGTAGATTAGGTCAGGGGATGATGTAATATTAACTCCCAAATATTTTATCTCGGTATCTCTCCAAATAAATGGAAACTCTTGCTTGTATCTCCGTACGTCCTGTGGATTCACGCTAATATTAAGGATTTCTGATTTTAAAGGATTGATTTTGAAATTAGCTACATCTCCATACAATTTGAGGGTTTTTAATAGATTCGGGAATGTTATAGTTGGATTCGTTATAAATAATAAGATATCGTCGGCGAACGCTGCGAGTTTATGTTCCCCATCATTTGTTTGTATCCCCCTGATGTCGGGGTTATTTCTAATCCCGGCCAGCAATGGTTCCAAAGATAAAATAAATAAAAGGGGGGACAGGGGGCATCCCTGTCTAGTCCCATTGAACATTTCAAATGTCCCAGATAATGTCCCATTCACCTTAACTCTTGCCGTTGGGTGTTTATACAGGGCGCTTATCCACCTCATCATTTTTGGACCGATCCCGATAAACTCCAATGTGTTCAATAGAAATCCCCAGTCTACCCTGTCGAAAGCCTTTTCGGCGTCTATAGACAGGAGTAGACCTGGGGATTTACTATCTTTTATTATCTGTGTCAACAGAAGTGTTCTGATACTATTGTCCCTGCCTTCCCTCCCGGGGACAAAGCCTACTTGATCAGTATGTACTAAATCTTTCATGATTGTTTTCATTCTCCCTGCTAAGATTTTGGCGAACAATTTTACGTCTGCATTTAATAGCGAGATGGGTCTAAAACTAGAACATAAGGAGGGGTCTTTACCTATCTTAGGGATTACTGTAATTGCGGCCTCTAATGCCTCTTGACGAATATCCCAGTTTAAACCAATACCGTTTATATAAGAACACATCCTGGGGATCAGAATGTCACTGAACTTTTGGCTGTTGATTGGCTACACTGGATGGATTGAAAGCAGTGCAGCCATTGGCTGGCATTTTTTTTTTTACCAAGAATATGTAGAAGAATACGTATCGGCCTAAACTGAGGAAGAATTTTTTTTTATATATTTTTGGGGGATATTTATTAATTGTCGCTCTACTTTTGTTTATAGCGCAAAAAATAAAAACCACAGAGGCGATCAAATACCCCAAAAGAAAGCTCTATTTGTGGGGAAAAAAAGGACACCAATTTTGTTTGGGAGCCACGTCCGGGGCTGAAGTGGTTAAACATCAGAAAATGCCATTTCTCTCATATTAAAGCATTTGAGAGGCGGAATGCTGACACATTTGCATAACAAATACTTAACCAGAAGACCCCCGATGGGGAACTATGAAGCGTGCTTCAGATGAAGGCTCCATAAAATGACTGTGGTTAGTGTATGGTGAAATCCAGGAAAAGTTCAATCTTTTATGGACATATTTTAACGCTGAGTTCGCAGACAACCTGACTTGACCTTCATGTTTTACAGTCCATAGAATTCTGAGCATACTGGGGGATTTTGCAATTGAAAACCTATTTTTTTACAAAATTTTAGTCAATAAAGTGTAACTCCGCATTTGTTTAGAATTTGTTTAGAAATAAAAAAGAAACATTCCCCTCCAGGTGATCCACGTCCATTGCAGGGATTTTAACAAATGTTGTAGCAGGTTTCTGCTCTGATGAAATAGCTTTTCTTTTGTAGACTCATTCTGAATGGGAGGGTCTGGTTCATTATAATCTAGTGGTGCACGCTCAGTGTTCTGGTGAGGAAAGCTGTGTCTGCATCCCTGTAGAAGTATTTAACCACTTGGATCGCCCGCTGTCGTTATACGGCGGCTGTTTGAAGAGGGATATCGCTGTTATGGTAATAGCTAGCTGCCATAACTCCGGTATACTCTTCTTCAGCGGGCAGTCGGCTTTCAGATAAAAGTGGTCTCTGTGGCGGATTCGCCGCAAGATGACTTTTATTGGCGCGGGAAACAGACCCCCCATCCCGCCGAGCCATGGTGCCCTTCGTCCGCTTACTGGAGCAGCCAGCAGCGGCGGAGGCGATCGGATCCTGTCCCCTCTGTGGTATGGAGATGAGTGAGGGGAAGACGGCCCCCATCCAGCTCCATACCAATGAAGGGCGGAAGCGACGTCAAAAGAGCTCTTAGACCCCATTCACACCTGAGCATTTTGTAGCTTGAAGCCTGAAGCTACAAAACGCTGGAGGGGAAAAAATCTATTATTCTCTATGGAGATGGTTCACATCTCCACTCCAAAACGCCTGAAGCCAGAAGTTCCAAAACGCCTGAAGCGCAAACAAGTTCTGGGACTTTTTTTTAGGCAGATTTGGGCGTTTTGCTGCTTTTTACATTGGTGACCATTTGACCTGTACAAAATCGCGGCAATAATGTGGTAAAAAAACGCGGTAAAAAACGTGGTAAAAAAACGCGGTAAAAAACGTGGCAAAATCGCGGTAAAACTTTCTGCCTGAAAACGCTATGCACAGGTGTGAATAGGGCCTTAAAGATACTTATTTTTTTTTAAACAAAATTTTGTTTATTTTTATTGCATTTTATTCTAAATATGAGATATAAATATGATATATAATGGTCTTTTTGACCCCAGATCTTATATTTATTCTCTATGGTGTTAGAAAACAAATACTTAAAGCGGAGCGCCACCCTAAAGTGGAACTCCCGCTGATCGGAACCCTCCCCCCCTCTGGTGTTACATTTGACACCTTTCAGGGGGGAGGGTGGTGCGCCGAGGGGCGGGGCCGAGTAAGGCCGCGGCCGCTCGCTGTATCATGGGAGCGCGCCCGCAATTAGTGACCACCATGCGAGCTCTCGCATGACTGTGGTGAGTAATTGCGGGCAGGATCAGAGACAGCTGCCGAGGGACCCCCCCCCCCCAGAAGACGTGGATCGGGGCCACTCTGTGCAAAACGAACTGCACAGTGGAGGTAAGTATAACATGTTTGTTATTTTAAATGTAAAACATTTTTCCATTACTAACCCTTTAAGCTTTGACAATAAAAGGTGGAAGCCGATTGGCTTTTCTGCAGCGCTGCACCAGATTTTGCACTCTCCAGCTTTAAAAAATCCACCCCATAGTCTGTGCAGAGATCGGAGCTGTGGGAGGGGCCCAGCAGCTCCAGTTACTACAGGCTGCCCCCAGAAATCTACAGGAGGGGGCGGGGACAAGACCAGTTTCCTTCACAGGAAGAGAGAGCAGCCGTAATCGGTCTTTATTACAGGAAGTCAAAGTTTCACAATGGTTTACTGCACAGATTTAGAAGAAAATACATAAAGCACACTAAGATTCAAGAAGGAATGCACAGGATGAATATTTGTAGACAATATTTGTATTTCCCAGAGTTCAGCTTTAAGATGTTCCCTATAAGACAGAAAATCTTCACTGGTTGAGTTCCGGACTACTTTAAGCCTTTAATTATCATTAGGACATTTTCCAGCTGTTCCTTGTGAACGTAGACTGTATTCCATCATCGTCTGCAGACTGCGTGTTTGTGGATGACGAGACAGTTCTGCGTTGTGATGTCTGGTCAGGTTGTTTTCGAATACCCCGTTATCCTCACTCCTCCTGAGCCCAATGGAGGGGCCAAGCTAAACGTATAACTTTACAGCCTGTACCTGTAAATGACTCAGAGCCAATCAGCTGCATCACACGTTGATATATTTAATGTACAAATGCATCTGCTGGTCATTTTATCTTCTTTTTCCCCTATAAATGGCATTTATTGTACATTTTCATTACATTTTTAATTGATTTGGGTGGGAATTACACCAACATCCTGCAAATAAAGATTTTAGCGTTAAAGGACAGCTACATTTTTGATAGAACTTTACGGCACCTGCAAGTTGCCTAGGCTTATCTACCCTAAAACCGCTTCCACTACCCCGGGGCATAGACATATCCTCAGTACATATTGCCACACATGCTGGAGTGAGAGCAGTGCCAAGGTAATCTAGACCCCAGGGCAAACATGTCAAACTGCGCCCACCCCCCCCCCCCTTCTAGATGTATGAGTATTATGTATCTGCAAATAATAGGATTTTTTACTTACCGTAAAATATGTTTCTCTTTCGTTCATTGACAGACACAACCTTCTTTAGCATGCTAAGAAACTTGTCCGCTGGAACCATGTCCGTCGGACATGTCCGATGGTCAGTATGACTCATCGGACATGTCCGCTGGTTATGACGTATAACCAGCTGCCCGAAATCCCGCGCATCTGTCAAATTGATTCGACGCATGCGTGGAAGCATTGAACTTCCGCGTCAGAGAACGTCGGTGTCGTATACGTCACCGTGTTTTCTGTCCCCGGGGATTTTGGTCTGATGGTGTGTACACACATCAGACCAAAACATCCCAGCAGATATGTCCGATGAAAACGGTCTGCGGACCGTTTTCATCGGACATGTCTGGCCGTGTGTACAAGGCCTAAAAGAAAGCTATTTTGTGTGAAAAAAAAGACAAAAATGTCATATGGGTACAGTGTTGCATGACTGAGTAATTGTCATTCAAAATTTAAGAGTGCTGAAAATTGGCCTGGTTAGGAAGGGGGTATAAGTGCCCAGTGGGCAAGTGGATTTTCACAAGAAAAGATCGTCAACACTGCTGGCACTTTCTCTGCACTGATGGACTATTTATTCATTTAATGCACTGGCATTTTATATTTAGACGTGTAGAATTCAGCACAAGTGATTAATTATAGAGAAGCAGCTCTAAGTTTATTACCTTTGTATACATTTGGGAAATATATTCATGAGGAGCTCCATAGTTACTGAAAGGTCCACTTTAAATGAGGAAGTAGGATTCATTTTGCGCAATATACGGCAAAAATAGTTGTGGGTTGGGTCCATAGCTTGTTCTTTTTATTCCAGGCAGAATATTTGTTTCACACGGGTCATTTGGTAAGCATGATATACAGTACACTGGCTGGTCTATTTGTGGGTCCTACCGTGATGTGCAAGGAACTAATTATATCATTTTACATAATCATACAGTCATTTCTGCGGGAAGTTGAGCTCATTGCCTTTATGTAATTATATCTTATTAGATGTAGTCTAATTATGTTCAGCAAATGACGAAACAATCACGTACGGTACGTAATTAGTATCTTCTAACGATCAGCTTGCCGACGCACATCTCATTTATATGATGTTCCAGGTGAGGCTTCCAATGATACTTCGGAGATCAGCCGCAAACTTTCGATGGCCTTGCCTTGCCACTGTACGGTTTTCATCATCTCTGCCAGTTACAAAGTTACAAACTCCAATTAATATAGATTACTCTTGGCCTTTTCCCCCACCAGGACAGTTGTTGCAAATGTTGCTTCCCTTGGGGGAAAATAAAATCCTTATTGACCCCACAAAGCTTGTCATATACCGTAAATGCCGTGGATCAAAATACATTGTATTCCAATTATACTCTTTGGTGGTTACAACAAATTAGAATATTAGAATAATAATTCTAATAATAATTCTAATATAAAATTTGAATATTATATGTTTTAGGCAATTACTACCTCATTCAGCATTCAGCAGGGCAAAGCAACTCTAATAAAAAAAACACCAGAAATTGGTAAAAGAAACCATTATGGGTCTACTACCCTGGTGCCAGCCTTCAGCCCTTTGGCACTTTTGCAGCTCTCAAGGACCCCACATACATTAATCTCTTATTGCCCTGTAATAGCAGCAGTGCTTTTTTTCAGGGGGAACTTGGGGGAACTCAGTTCCACCACCTCTGGCTCATACCCTTTGGTGCCTGCTCACCACAATCACTTGTAAACACCGAAGTCTGGTTTCTGTGTTTACAAGTGACAGCTCTGCACTCTGTGTGTAGCCCCCTGAACTCTACACCCTGTATGTAATGCAATCCTGGGGGCAGATCCACATACCTATGCTGCGCCCGGCGCAGATGTGAGATACGCTACGCCGCTGTAACTTTCTTTGCTTTACTTTGAATCCTGAAAGAATTTGCACCGTACGTTACGGCGGCGTAAGGGCGTGGAATTCAAATGCGGCGAGTAGGGGGCGTGTTTCATTTAAATAAAGCACGTCCCCGCGCCAAACGAACTGGGCATGCCCGTCCTTCAAAACTCTCATGGTGCATTGCTCCAAATGACGCTGCAAGGACGTCATTGTTTTCGACGTGAACGTAAATGGCGTCCAGCCCCATTCACAGACGACTTACGCAAACGACGTAAAATTTTCAAAATTATATGCGGGAACGACGCCCATACTTACCATTGAGTACGCCACCAGATAGCAGCTTTAACGCCGGAAAAAGCCGAACGGAAACTACGTAAAAAACATGCGACGGCCGCGCGTACGTTCGTGGATCGTCGGAAATAGCTAATTTGCATACTCGACGCAGAAACGCCACCTAGCGGCCGCCGGAAAATTTTATTTAAGATCCGACGGCGTACTAAGGCGTACGCCTGTCAGATCCAACACAGATGCCGTCGTATCTTGTTTTGTGGATAACAAAACAAAGATACGACGCGCAAAATTTGAAATTACGCGGCGTATCAAGAGATACGCCGGCGTAATTTCTTTGAGGATCTGCCCCCTGGTATTTAATGCCCCTTTAAGACCCTTCTACTGTTTGTCAAATTTGAATGGGGTCGTGGTAGAGTTCCTGCACCTATTTTTTGAGAAAAAAAGCTCTGAATAGCAGTGATCTTTAGCAATCTCATATAATGGTCTCTCAGTCTTTGACAACTTCCTGAGGTATGTCCCTAATTTCCAACAACTTTACTGCCCTTGTCTTTGGCAATTTTCTGAGGCATATCCCTAGTTTCCAACAATAATGCTTCCCTGGTCTTTGGCAACTTCCTAAGGGCATGTGAGTGAGTAACTTGTATATCGATGCAATTACGAACTAAATTGCCTCAAGGCGCTTTGCATCCAGTGTCGTCCTGATCCTTCAGAAGAGGTGGGTCTTTCGTTTTTTCCTAAAAGCCAGATGGTTTTCTTCCATGCGGATGGTAGAGCGTTCCAGAGCCACGGTCCTTGGACTGCAAATCTTCATTCTCCCTTAGATTTGTAGCGGGATTTGGGGATTTGGAGGAGGTTTTGGTTGGTTGACCGGAGCACGCGATTGGTGACGTAGGGTTTTATTTTCTCGCTTAAGTATTGAGGAGCGTTTCCTTGTGCGCATTTGTGGGTGAGGCAGAGGGTCTTGAATGTGACCCGATCTTTTACGGCTAGCCAGTGGAGGGACCTCAAGACTGGGTTCCCACAGTTTTTTACCTGTTACCAGTTTGGCTGCCGTGTTCTGGACGACTTGTAGACATGAAATCTGGTATTTGGGTAGTCCTAAGTAAAGGGAATTTGCGTAGTCGAGTCGGTAATTGATGATTGTTCCAACCACTACTGCTGTATCCTCTTCCGGGATGAAGGGGATGAGTCTACGCAGCAGGAGGAGAAGATGGTGAGAACCGCTGACTACTGCTCCTATTTATGTGTCCATCGTCATCTCTGAGTCAAAGATGACTCAGAGGCTTTTGACTTTGTTGCTTGGGGTGATGGTTTGTCTAAGGATGGTGGGTGGTGTCCATGTGGTCCTAGAGTTAGATTTACGATTTGCGTGAAGGATAAAAAGTTCTGCTTTGGATCCATTGAGTTTGAGGGAGCTTTCCGTCATCCAATTATGGATCCTATTTCATGATATTGGTCTTTTTTGTTGGTGATTCCAAAGTAAAGTTACGTGTCATCAGCATAAGAGTGGTAGCGAAGGTCCTGTTTGCTGATAATTTTGATGTAGATGTTGAAGAGTACAGGCGAAAGGGGTGATCCTTGAGGGACTCTGCATGTAATGGTCCTTGATTCTGACGTGAAGCCTCCTAGTTTTACTGTCTGTGATAGATTTTCTAGGAAAGATGCGAACCACGGTAGGGCTGAGTCTGAGACTCCGGCTACTTCTTTGAGTCGAGTGAGCACTGTGTTGTGGTCTACCGTTTCAAAAGCTGCACTAAGGTCCAGCAGCACTAGGAGACACGATTCTCCGTCATCTGCTGCTTCGAGGGCGTCATTCCATATATTGAGGAGTGCCGTTTCTGTCCCGTGGCCTGGCAGAAACCTGATTGAAGCGGGTCTAGGAGTTTGTGTGCGTCCAGATGGGGTTGTAGCTGTTGTACTACTGATTTCTCCATGATCTTGGAGATGGTGTTAACAACCCTGCTACCCTTGTCTTTGACAACTTCTGAGGCATGTCCCCAGTTTCCAATAACCCTGCTACCTGGTCTTTGACAACTTCCTGAGGCATGTCCCCAGCTTCCAAAAACCCTGCTACCCTGGTCTTTGGCAACTTCCTCAGGCATATCCCCAGTTTCCAACAACCATGCTACCTTGGTTTTTTACAACTTCCTGAGGCATGTCCCCAGTTTCTAACAACCCTACTGGTCTGGTGGTTGGCATCTTCCTGAGGCATGTCCCTATTTTCCAAAAACTCTACTGTCTATGTCTTTGACAACTTCCTAAGGCATGTCCACAGTTTCCAACAATTGTACCTCCCTGGTCTTTGACAATGTCCTGAGGCATGTCCCCAGTTTCCAACAATTCTACCGCCCTGGTCTTTGACAAAGTCCTGAGGCATGTCCCCAGTTTCAAAAAAGGAGGATGCAATCAGCGCAAAAAAAGCAAATAAAACCCCCCTATGCAAGCTGAACACTGAAGAATTTTCACTAAATTCAATGGCAATGATAAAATGTATGGTAAGTGCAGCGCAAAATATCAACTAATAGACCATGCTATATAATAATAAAATAATGTTTAATGTAGGACAGTAATCCCAAAAAGGTCCAGAGAGAAAGTCCAAAGAGAAGTCCAAACTGATGAGCAACCACTCCACAGGATCTATTCACCAGTGCTGATAAGGTAAACAGCCGTGACAAAACCCTCCACCTCTAGGCTCTCTAGGCTCTCTAAACACTCTCACCTCAAGGAATTGACCCCTGAATGAACAGGTGATCAATAAAGCAGAATATCAGATATATTTTCAAACGTCCGGAAGCACTTCTGTCCTGTTCCCTTAGGAGTCAGCCAGCCGCCAATCCATATACAAAGAGAGACAATCTAAGTGCTCACCATTTAAATGATTACATTGTATTCAGTACGTGATATGCATACTACTCACATTTGGATATAAAAAAAACAGCATATAGAACAAACAATGGAGATTCCGTACGGCAGCAGCAGGTGATGTCAAGAATAAACTCCTTCCCCGTATGCGTTACGTTCCAACTGAACTTTCTTAGTGGGACGGAGCTAACGGCATCACCCATACGTCTATAAATAAGAAAGAGTCATTTAGGTAACGGTCAAAGGCTAAAACAATAGCAAGGCTACGTCACTACGTTATACGTCAGTGGCGTGTATTGGCACCGCTGCCATGGTTACCCGTACTAAGTGAACAGATTAACACGTGATAGTGCGGAGTTTCCAACAATTCTACCGCCCTGGTCTTTGACAATTTCCTGAGGCATGTCCCCAGTTTCCAACAATTCTACCCCCCGGTCTTTGACAAAGTCTTGAGGCATGTCCCCAGTTTCCAACAATTCTACCCCCCAGTCTTTTACAAAGTCCCGAGGCATGTCCCCAGTTTCCAACAATTCTACTGCCCTGGTCTTTGACAAAGTCCTGAGGCATGTCCCCAGTTTCCAACAATTCTACCCCCCCCCCTGGTCTTTGACAAAGTCCTGAGGCATGTCCCCAGTTTCCAACAATTCTACCACCCTGGTCTTTGACAAAGTCCTGAGTCATGTCCCCAGTTTCCAACAATTCAATTGCTCTGGTCTTTGACAACTTCCTAAGGTATGTCTCCAGTTTGTAACAACTTCACAGCCCTGGTCTTTGACAACTTCTTCAGGCATGTCCCCAGTTTCCAACAATTCCACTGCCCTGGTCTTTGACATCTTCCCAAAGCATGCCCCCAGTTTCCACTTTTTATGTGGCCCTCATGGAACCTAAATACAATACATTAAAATAGAAGTGTGGGCAAAACTCTTTTGGCCATACTTCTCTTTCACAAAAGGTTTTATTAATGTTTAACCACTTAAGGACCGCCTAACGCCGATATACGTCGGCAGAATGGCACGGCTGGGCACAATCACGTACCTGTAGGTGATTGTATAATGCCCAGCCGTGGGTCGCGGGCGCGCACCCGCGACAAGGTCCGAAGCACCGTGACCGCTGCCGCGGGACTAGCGGACCCGATCGCCGCTGGAGTCCTGTGATCGGTCCCCGGAGCTGAAGAACGGGGAGAGCTGTGTGTAAACACAGCTTCCCCGTTCTTCACTGTGGCGCTGTCATCGATCATGTGTTCCCTTATATAGGGAATCACAATCGATGACGTCACACCTACAGCCACACCCCCCTACAGTTAGAAACACAAATGAGGTCACACATAACCCCATCAGCGCCCCCTAGTGGTTAACTCCCAAACTGCAATTGTCATTTTCACAGTAAACAATGCATTTTAAATGCATTTTTTGCTGTGAAAATGACAATGGTCCCAAAAATGTGTCAAAATTGTCCGAAGTGTCCGCCATAATGTCGCAGTCACGAAAAAAATCGCTGATCGCCGCCATTAGTAGTAAAAAAATGTTTTTATATAAAAATGCAATAAGACTATCGCCTATTTTGTAAACGCTATAAATTTTGCGCAAACTAATCGATAAACGATTATTGTGATTTTTTTTACCAAAGATAGGTAGAAGAATACGTATCGGCCTAAACTGAGGGAAAAAAATGTTTTTTTATATATTTTTGGGGGATATTTATTTTAGCAACAAGTAAAAAATATTGCATTTTTTTCAAAATTGACGCTCTATTTTTGTTTATAGCGCAAAAAATAAAAACTGCAGAGGTGATCAAATACCACCAAAAGAAAGCTCTATTTGTGGGAAAAAAAGGACGCAATTTTGTTTGGGAGCCACGTCGCACGACCGCGCAATTGTCAGTTAAAGCAACGCAGTGCCGAATCAAAAAAGGGGCCTGGTTCTTTAGCTGCCTAAAGGTCTGGGTCTTAAGTGGTTAATGTGAATACAAAGGTACAGCATGTATCAAGAAAACAGCATGGAAATGAACAAATAGTATATACACAATAAAATGAAAGAGATTGGACGGGCAAATTTCGTAAACAGCTTGAAATATACAAACAAGAATAATATACATAGGATATATATGAGGCAGGACCTACATGCGGAAAGGAGCTCTGGCTTACACAGAACTGTCAACAGGGAAGTATGTGATTTACTACTTCCAGCAAAAACACACAATGGGCCATGCAAACAGAGCCAGTATGAAGAGTAGGCAGTCAAGAGAAGACGTTAAAGACACAGAAAAGAAGAAGAGAGAAGAGAGAAAAAGAAGAGGGAAGGGAAAGAAAAAAACATGGTCAAAACATAAAGGGTGTGAGTGAGATATCCAAGGTTGCCAAACTCTAAAGCCTCGTACACACAACCGGTTTTCAGGAGAGCATTTAGCCGGGAATCCCGACCGTGTATATGCTCCTTTGCAGTTTTCCCGTCAGGAAAACAGCCGAGAATCCCGACGGGAAAATAGAGAACCCTGCTCTCTATTTTCTCATTGGGATTCCCGGCAGAGTGTTTCCTGCCAAGAAAACCGGTCGTTTAGTGTGGGGTGTAGCAAGATGGCGACGATGGTATCGAATGTAACGAGCGCCAGCTCGTCGTAGTCGATGATATCAATGCGTTCTTGCCATTCAAAAGAACGGCGGTTCTTTTGAATGGCCGTCTGTATGCACGGCTTGGCAAGGCAAGCCTGCCAGGAATTCCGTCAGGAAAACCAACGTTTTTTTCCTGACGGGAAAAAAACTATGGACAGGAAACTTCCATGCTCTGGCAATAGTGAGCCTAGTCACTGTAAAGAGGTGAGTAGCAAGTAGTTGTTCAGCACAAAAAGGGATATCTATGGACTTAAAAAAAAGAGCTTCATAGGGGTTTCATTTGAGGTTGGAGTGTAACAATGGGGTTGATTTATTAAAACTCGAGAGTGCAAAATCTGGTGCAGCTCTGCATAGAAACCAATCAGCTTCCATTTTATTTGTCAAAGCTTAATTGAACAAGCTGAAGTTAGAAGCTGATTGGCTACCATGCAGAGCTGCACAAAATATTGCACTCTCCAGTATTAGTAAATCAGCCCCATTGCACAAAGTAAAGCATAGACCCCAATCCATAGTCTGCTCACCTTTGGAAAATACCACCAAATGTTTGCCATTGCTCCTGGCTGGGTACATCCACGGAAACAAATCGAAGGATAATTAGGGAAAATGCAAGCTAGTCAAGCTGTTGTATAGTACCAGCGATACAACAATTTGTAAACATTCTCGAGTATTGCAGCATCTTTTGAGCATTTAGAAACAGCTAAAGTCATGATCTGCCAGTCCTCGGGATCCAACTCCTGTCCAAGTTTTGCCATACATATCATGTGGGTCACAGGAGCGCACTTACGCGTATTCTCCTGTGAACCAGAAGCAGCCGATTAAGCCTTCTGTCATCACAGACCCGCTCCAAACTCTGGCAGAATCCTGACAACAATGTCAGGTTCCACCCAGATTCCTTACAGGCAGCTGGCTCAGCTGCTGAGCGACTGAGCCAGCCGCTGAGAGACTGAGCCAGCCGCTTCTGCCCCTCTCATGCCTATTGCTACAGTAAGCACTTGAGTGGCACTGAAGACCGAGAAGCGGGAGATCAGTGGCAATGTGATCACTCAGTTTTCAACAACTCTACTGCCCTGGTCCCCAGTTTCCAACAACTCTACCGCCCTAGTCCCCAGTTTCCAACAACTCTACTGCCCTGGTCCCCCATTTTCCAACAGCTCTAATACCCTGGTCCCAGTTTCCAATAACTACTGTCTCAGTCACCAGTTTCCAACAACTATTGACCTAGTCCCCATTTTTCAACAACTCTACTACCCTGGTCCCCAGTTTCGAACAACTCCACTGCCCCAGTCCTCAGTTTCCAACAACTCTACTGCCCTAGTCCACAGTTTCCAACAACTCTACTGCCTTGGACCCAGTTTCCAATAACTCTACTGCCCAGGTTCCCAGTTTCCAACAACTCTACTGCCCTGGTCCCCAGTTTCCAACAACTCTACTGCCCTGGCCCTTAGTTTCCAACAACTCTACTGCCCTGGTCCCCAGTTTCCAACAACTCTACTGCCCCGGCCCTTAGTTTCCAACAACTCTACTGCCCTGGTCCCCAGTTTCCAACAACTCTACTGCCCTGGCCCTTAGTTTCCACCAGCTCTACTGCCCTGACCCTTAGTTTCCAACAGCTCTACTGCCCTGGTCCCCAGTTTCCAACAACTCTACTGCCCTGGGCCTTATGCCGCATACACACCATCACTTTATGTGATGAAAAAAAACGACATTTTCTGTGAAGTAAAAAACGACGTTTTTGAAACTTCAATTTTCAAAGACGAAGTTGCCTACACACCATCGTTTTTCTCACAATGTTCTAGCAAAGCGAGGTTACGTTCCACCACGTTTTTCCATTGAAGCTCCCTTTATAAGTAGCTTCTGGGCATGCGCGGATGAAAAAACGTCGTTTTAAACTACGTTTTTGCTACACACGGTCAATTTCTGTGAAGTTAAAGTTGACGTTTTGAAAAACGACACATAAAATTGAAGCATGCTTCAATTTTTTTTGGTCGATTTTGAGAAGACATAAAACTACGTTTTCCCCCACACACGGTCAATTAAAGTGACGTTTTTAAAAACGTAATTTTTTTTCATCACATAAAACGACCGTGTGTACGCGGCATTAGTTTCCAACAACTCTACTGCTCTGGTCCCCAGTTTCCAACAACTCTACTGCCCTGGCCCTTAGTTTCCAACAACTCTACTGCCCTGGTCCCCAGTTTCCAACAACTCTACTGCCCTGGTCATCAGTTTCCAACAACTCTACTGCCCTGGCCCTTAGTTTCCAACAACTCTACTGCCCTGGTCCCCAGTTTCCAACAACTCTACTGCCCTGGTCATCAGTTTCCAACAACTCTACTGCCCTGGCCCTTAGTTTCCAACAACTCTACTGCCCTGGTCCCCAGTTTCCAACAACTCTACTGCCCTGGTCATCAGTTTCCAACAAATCTACTGCCCCAGTCTTTGACAACTCTCTGAGGCATGTCCCCAGTTTCCAACAACTCTATTGCTACCTCATGCGCCTTATTGCATGACTTGTTTCAGCCCCTCGTAAAATACAGACTTTTGACCTTCTGAAAGTGCAATAAGTTTTTGCTTTTTTTTGCACACGTTTAAAAAAATGATTTAGGCCTGAAGATTACGTAAAACCCCCCAAAAATGTAATACATTTTCTGAAAGCAAACACCCTAGAGAAAAAAATAGTAGTAGTTCCAATTTTTTCTGTCACACGATATTAGTCTTATGCCGCATACACACCATCACTTTATGTGATGAAAAAAAACGACATTTTCTGTGAAGTAAAAAATGACGTTTTTGAAACTTCAATTTTCAAAGACGAAGTTGCCTACACACCATCGTTTTTCTCACAATGTTCTTGCAAAGTGAGGTTACGTTCCACCACGTTTTACCATTGAAGCTTGCTTCATAAGTAGCTTCTGGGCATGCGTGGATGAAAAAACGTCTTAGAAAACGACGTTTTTTGCTACACACGGTCAATTTCTGTGAAGTAAAAAGTGCACTTTTGAAAAACGACACATAAAATTGAAGCATGCTTCAATTTTTTTTGGTCGTTTTTTAAAAGACATAAAACGACGTTTTCCCCCACACAGTCAATTAAAGTGACGTTTTTAAAAACGTCATTTTTTTTCATCACATAAAGTGATGGTGTGTACGCGGCAGTTTATGAAATGCAAAATTTCATTAGGAATGTACTGAAGTTAATTATAAAAAAAATGAAAAAATTTAAAAAATTTGCACCGAGTAAATAGACCCAACATGTCAAGCCTTAAGATTTTGTGCACCCGAGAAAAAAATGACAGCAAGATAAACCCTAAATGGCCAGGAATTATTGTTCTCAATCAAGTGTGTTAAGTGATATATAAGTGATATAAAACGTGCATAGCACAGTTGACGTTTTCATGCGTAGGTGCTGACATGTGTATGTGGGGTGAGGGGGTCTCAAACTATTTAGCAGTAGAGCAGTAGAGTTGTTGGAAACTCAGAAAGTTGTCAAAGACCAGAGCAGTAGAGTTGTTGGAAACTCAAGAAGCTGTCAAAGATCAGGACAATAGAGTTGATGGAAAATCAGGAAGTTGTCAAAGACCAGAGCAGTAGAGTTGTTGGAAACTCAGGAAGTTGTTAAAGACCAGAGCAGTAGAGTTGTTGGAAACTTAGGAAGTTGTTAAAGACCAGAGCCATAGAGATGTTGGAAACTCTGGAAGTTGTCAAAGACCAGGGCAGTAGAGTTGTTGGAAACTCTGGAAGTTGTCAAAGACCAGGGCAGTAGAGTTGTTGGAAGCTCTGGAAGTTGTCAAAGACCAGGGCAGTAGAATTGTTGGAAACTCAGGAAGTTTTCAAAGACCAGAGCAGTAGAGTTGTTGGAAACACAGGAAATTGTCAAAGACCAGGGCAGTAGAGTTGTTGGAAACACAGGAAATTGTCAAAGACCAGAGAAGTAGAGTTGTTGGAAACTCAAAAAGTTGACAAAGACCAGGCCAGTAGAACTGTTGGAAACTCATGAAGTTGTCAAAGACCAGGAAACTACAGTTGTTGGAAACTCAGGAAGTTGTCAAAGACCAGGGCACTACAGTTGTTGGAAACTCAGGAAGTTGTCAAAGACCAGGGCAGTAGAGTTGTTGGAAACTCAGGAAGCTGTCAAAGACCAGGGCAATAGAGTTGTTGGAAAATCAGGAATTTGTAAAAGACCAGAGCAGTAGAGTTGTTGGAAACTTAGGAAATTGTTAAAGACCAGAGCAGTAGAGTCGTTGGAAACTCAGGAAGTTGTCAAAGACCAGAGCAGTAGAGTTGTTGGAAACTCAGGAAGTTGTCAAAGACCAGGGTAGTAGAACTGTTGGAATCTCAGGAAGTTGTCAAAGACCAGGGCAGTAGAGTTGTTGAAAACTGGGGACATGCCTCAAGAAGTTGTCAAAGAACAGTGCACTATAGTTGGGAACTGGGGACATGCCTCAGGAAGTTGTCCTCCCCTCTACCCGACAGGACTCACCATGCCGGTCTCAGGTCCGCCAATGGGCCCATAGAGCTCAGGAAACATGGTGGGGACCTGCATGGGAAGGGAGGGTACTGACACATGGTGGTGTGTGGAAGCAATCCGAGGACTGCACAGCCACTGGATTGCTTCCATCCGACAGCCGGCGGTTGGCTTTTCAGGTTTACTGTCACGCTCTGCCACCACGCCTATACGACGGTGGTGGCAGTAAAAACGTTAATTCCCACTGGGTTTGTATAAATGAACCCAATTGTTTGTTCACTGTAGTTTTATTAGTTTAAAGATCAGAATAACATTGAGCTGTATACAGCTTTGTCTAGGCACCGTCTGTGTATATATTACTAATAGGGCTGAGTCCTTATGTAATGTCTTGTACAACTCTGTGCTTGTTATAACATCTTAGTTTACATATGTCTGGAAAAGTGACAAAGGTGAACATGGGAGCAACAGACTATCTATAGACAACACAGGGTGACACAGACAGAGAGGAGCGAAGAGTCCATTCTTGCTGCTCAATTTAACCCTTTCACTGCCACCAACGTAAGGTATACGATCTGTGCTTGAACAGCTACATTGGGGTGCACATGGGACACTGGGGGTCTAATAGCCACCTGATGTCTCCTTTAGGAGGATCTGTCACTAGTAATATGATATCACATGGGAGGGCTATTGGCCCCATGTAATAGAAATAAAATCACATAAAATAAATAATAATTGAGTAACAAAAAAAAAAAATGAAGATTGCACAACATATGTTACATATTTCCATGAGTGAGAGCAATAATATTATTGCAATCATTAACAGTTTACTCTGAACTGTTGACCTGTAAAGGCCTTTAAAAGTATTGTCTATAGTGTTAAGGCTTGGCGTGTTGGGTATGTATTTATTTGAGGCAACCTCATCTTTTATGCTTACTAAAAAATGGGTAATATATATATATATATATATATATATATATATATATATATATATATATATATATATATTTTTTTTTTTAAATCAGTCCAAGGCACAGTACTTACGTTAAATGCGAAGTGTTCTTGTGCTGGTGCCGGTGTCCTGTCAAAAAAGGTCCCCCGGCGGATAATGCCCCCCCCCCCTGTACTTGCACAGTACGAACCACAACGGGGCCGACGGAAATAGCCGAAGATAAATAGCTCAGAGTCAGCTAAACACGGCGGCTGCGCAATGACAACGATATTGTGACAGACGCTGCTGCACGCTCCCGATGCTCGTGCTACTCTGCAAGGGGGCGGGTGCATTACTGTTATATCATCTAAGGGGCGGTAAGCTACAGAAGAGGCCGAGTTTTCTATTGATGTGCACAGCTGATAACTTTGCCGTGGTTTTAGCAATATACTTATTTTACTGAAATTATTAATGAATATATGTTTAATTCCATCAACGTTTTATACTTTAACCACTTGCTTACTGGGCACATATACCCCCTTCCTGCCCAGGCGAAATTTCAGCTTTCGGCACTGCGTCGCTTTAAATGACAATTGCGCGGTTGTGCGACGTGGCTCCCAAACAAAATTTACGGCCTTTTTATCCCACAAATATAGTATTCTTTTGGTGGTATTTGATCACCTCTGCGGTTTTTATTTTCTGCGCTATAAACATAAAAAGAGCGACAATTTTGAAAAAACACACAATATTTTTTACTTTTTGCTATAATAAATATCTTATATAAAATTTTGAGCACCAGCCGCCACTGGTAAGGCACATCATCTTACCAAATATTTTCATCCTTATAACTGAAAGTTGTTTTCTAACAAGTCTAATCATGGAGATTTATCCCACCGATTACCAGTGTTATAGGCAATTCCTGTTTGTAGAATAAAAAAAAGACACGGGGGAAAGGAATGAATTTAGAGAAGGTCCTGCAGCCAGTTGTAGGCACATTGTTCTCATTAGTCTATATTAATATTTATAGCCTTGTCTTCCAGCTGTGCGGTGTTCCCCATTCCCAGCCAGTCCTTGTCCTGACGTCGTCCAGGTGGGGAAGGGGACGGGGGATGCTATTTTTATCCCTTGTTGTGGTGATGATCTACATAGAAACCAACACAAAATATCCCACATGTGTGTAAAATGTGGAGAAGAGAGGAGGGTGGACCTGACCGGCTCCCGCCGCTCCTTTCTGCTGCAGGAACATTGCGCAATACGCCTCATATAAAAATATTTCTAGATTAACCCCTTCCCACATCCGATGCTCATATCAGGAATTTGGGGTTTTCTTGGAATTTCCTGATTTGCATGCATGTTCCCGGTCAGTGGCTTAATCAGCCCAGAGGGTTAGCATATACAGTATGTAATATTAAATATTAGACTGTTACCCAAGAAATAATTGTAAGACTAATATATATATATATATATATATATATATATATATATATATTGTTTTTTGCATTTATCAATCTGAAATGACAACACTCTATTCTATATATATATATATATATATTTATTATTATTATTATTATTATTATTATTATTATTATTATTATTATTATTATCATACAGGATTTATATAACGCCAACAGTTTACACAGTGCTTTACAACTTGAGGGTAGACAGTACAAATACAATACACTTTAATACAGTAGGAATCAGAAGGCCCTTCTCCTTAGAGCTTACAATCTAATCATGGGCATCCGCTCCATAGGGCAAGAGGGGGCAATTGCCCCCCCTTGAATCGAGAAGGTGTTGAAGAGTGAAAACACCCCTCCGCAACTGAAGCAGTGTCAGCGCAGTGGTGACAGGCAGGTTAGAACAAGGAGAGAGAGGTGAGCTGCTGGCCGTGGCATTGTAAGGGGGAGGCAGGGGTGGTCTGGTGCAAAGTGACCAACCATCCTCTTCTCTCGTGGCTGCGGGATTTCTGAGCAGTCCCGTGACGGATGTCATTCAGGCAAAGAGAGCAGAGTGAAGCTGCCCTCCCCCCTCCAGTGTTCGTGTACACAGGGGGAGGGAACCTGCTGTGCCTGTGCTGTGCTGATCTGAGGTACTGAATGGGATGGGGGAGGGGGGTCCATCTGTGCTGAAGGGTGGGTTTGTGCTGAATGGGGGTCCACCTGTGCTGACGGGGGGTCTGTGCTTAAAGGGGGTTCATCTGTGCTGAAGGGGGGTCTGTGCTGAATGGAGGGGTCTGTGCGGAATGGGAGGGTCTGTGCTGAAGGGGGGGTCCATTTGTGCTGAATAGAGGGGTCTTTGCGGAATGGGGAGGTCTGTGCTGAAGGGGGGGTCCATCTGTTCTGAAGGAGGGTCCACATGTGCTGAAGGGGGGGTCTGTACATTCTCTAGGCTATATTTATATGGGCATGGAGTGAAGCTGAATTATCTCAAGAGCTATTTCACACTGCCAGCTGGCCGCGTTATCAGTAAAGTGCCGCTAAAAAGCGTTGCTTTACCATCGTTTTAGGTGCGCTATTTGGCCGCTAGCGGGGCGCTTTTAACCCCCGCTAGTGTTTGAAGAAAGGGTTAAATGCGACTGTGTATCGCCGCTGCCAAAGCGCCCCCCCCCTGAAAAGATTTGAGCGGACGCCCATGAATCTAATATATAAATGTAGCGCCTGGTCACTTCAAAGTACCGGTGCTAGGGAGATCAGAGTGTTAATTGAACTCTGATCCAGTTAATGTGTTTAAATTTGGGTCTCTGTGTCAGCTTGGCTGTGCTGTGGGCTTACTCTGTTGTTGCTGGGGTGCTCTTCCCACCCCAGGACAGTAGGTGGCGGCAGTTGAGTCAAGGTTTGAATGCTCTTCCCTAGCAGCCAATCAGGAGGGAGTTGCCCTCGCTGTGCATGCTGGGGGAGGGTATTTATAGGACAGGGTCTGGGTCTTCTTCTTCGAGTGCGGCACCCACCTTTAGGGTGACTGCACCACGGCGTTATGGCCTACCCGGCTGGGGCGTGCGTGCCACGAGGTGTTCCTGGTTCCGAGACCATGTTGGTCCGGAACATTTGAGCTGTGGCAGGGTTCCCAATCCTGAAGATCCCAAGCGAGATAACTGTTCGGTGAGGAGTCCATCTGAGGAGAGCCAATAAGAGGCTGGCAATCCAATAGGGTCTCAAGAAACCACCGGGGATCGAGGTATCCGGACACCTGAGAGGCTGGTCACCTGTCAGTCGGTACCTGAAAGCAACTTGAAGGAGACCCAGGCTTAATTCTACCAAGGAGGTTCATCTCCGCAATCAGAATCAGGAGGGTCTGTGGCAGAGGTTTCTCTCTGAGTCCATTCCAGGAGAGTCTTTGCCAGAGACTTTTCCTTAAAAGTTTGAGCGATACTCTGGCTACCAGGTCAGTGAGAGAGGCCTGTCCGGGTACACCATACCCACTCAAGCAGAAGTGGCACAAGAAGTGTTACACGTGGGAGCAGGATTGTTTCCCTATTGCTACGCCTGAATCTGCTGTTCTCCCTTCTTCAACTCTACCTTCTTCACCACAAGTTTTATTGTTTTTACCTGGCTGTGTAATAAAGAGCACAGAAAAGACACCTGTCATGGACATTCCATTACTGCCATACACCCCACGAGGTAACATGCCACCCAAAACAAACCAGCAGCTCCTCCGGGGGTAATGCTACATATATATATATATATATATATATATATATATATATATATATATATACACACACACTATATCACCAAAAGTATTGGGACGCCTGCCTTTACATGCACATGAATTTTAATGGCCTCCCAGTCTTAGTCCGTTGTCATGGTCTTACCTCTCTCCTGTCTCCTTCGTTTGACATGTGCTGGCGGCCATCTTGGTTTCTAGGTCTCTTGTAGCCTCCCACCCTGCGGCTCCTCCTTCCCACTGGGAGGAGCTGGATACCTGGCTCACATATATAGGAGGTCTGTGACTTCAGTTCCTTGCTTGGTCCTCCTGTGTGCACATGCTTCAAGACTGCTGCTGCTTCTGGTTCTGATCCTGGCTTCGTCTGACTTCTCTGCTGGTTCCTGATCCTGGCCTCGTCTGACTTCCCTGCTGGTTCCTGATCCTGGCTTCGTCTGACTACCCTTCGGGTTCCTGACCTCTGGTTTCACCATCCGTTGGACTTTTGCTTTACAGCTTGATTTTCAATAAAGCCTTCTTATTTTCACTTATCTCTTGTTGTACGTCTGGTTCATGGTTCCGTAACATTAGGACCAAGCCATGAATTTTGACGGTACAGAGCCATCCTCGCTACCCACGCTGGTTGCCAGACTTGATCAGCTGGAGTCCCTGTTGGGTCAGTTCGCCGTGGCGTTGCAAACCCTGCTTGAACGCACGGCTCATTTCGCTCCCGTTGCCGATGGGTCGGTCGTCGCTCCTGGGCCCGCTCCTACGGCCGATCCGACTGTTGCGCCAGAGTCTACCTCGACACCTGTTGTTGCGCCTGCGGTGTTTCGGGGTATGTCCGGTTCTGCCCCCCTTCCACAGCGATTTGGGGGAGAGCCAACTCAGTGCCGAGGTTTCCTTAACCAAGTGGGCATTTATTTCGAGTTGCTGCCACATGCCTTTCCCACTGAGAGATCAAAGGTGGGGTTCTTGATCTCGCTGCTCTCGGACAAGGCCTTGGCCTGGGCCAGTCCTTTATGGGAGAACAACAATCCGGTGGTTGCCGAGTTTTCCCGGTTTTGTTGCTTCTCTTCGGAAGGTATTCGATGTGCCGGCTCGCGCCGCCTCTGCTGCGAAGCTCCTTATGTCCGTCAGACAGGGTTCACGATCCGTAGCCGAATACGCCATTGAGTTTCGTACCCTGGCAGCAGAGGTAGGTTGGAATAATGAGGCCCTGGTCGCTGCTTTCTCTCATGGTCTCTCGGATGCCTTGAAGGATGAGGTTGCAGCTAAGGACCTACCAGTGGAGCTCGAGGCTCTTATTTCTTTCCTGATTTTGATTGACACCAGACTCAGGGAGAGACCTTCCTTTAAGGTGAGCCTGCGGAGGCCTCCTAACAGTTTGGCGCCTACGTTTGCTGTCCCACCCGTGCCTCCCTCTCCTCCCACGCCTCCTGGTGTTGACTTGTCTGGGGGTGAACCCTCGCAGCTGGGGTTTGCTCGCTTGTCCGAGGGGGAGAGGGTACTCCGGAGACGCGAGGGCCGATGCATGTACTGTGGTCTCGATGGGCATTTTCGGTTGGCATGTCCGAACCGTCCGGGAAACGCTCGCACCTGAGATCCTGTCGGGGGCAGATCTTGGGTGGAGTCTCCTCGTCCCCGGTTTCCCGTGTTGATAAACCACTGATCACTGTTGTCCTCTCCTGGGTCGGGGGCTCGGTGACGACCCAGGCGTTGGTGGACTCTGGTGCTGGTGGTTTTTTCATTGATAGTGAGTTCGCTGCCGCCAATTCCATTCCTCTACAGGCTCGAGGTTCCCCGCTGGCTCTAGAGGCGATAGACGGCAGACCTCTCCAACCGTCACACGTGACTCATGAGACCCTTCCAGTGGGGGTAGCCATTGGTGCCGCTCACAGAGAGTCGGTCTGCTTCCAAGTTATTTCGTCTCCACACTACTCGGTGGTCTTGGGGTACCCCTGGCTCCAGAAGCATAATCCGACTTTTGACTGGAGATCGGCCGAGATCCTCTCATGGTCACCACAGTGTGGGGCTAAGTGCATCCATGGGCCTGTCAAGTTGCTGTGTACTTCCTCGGACTCTCTGTTGCCTCCTGAATACGAGGAGTACCGGGATGTATTCGATAAGGTACGCGCAGTTGCCCTACCTCCGCACCGCCCATATGATTGTGCCATTGTGTTACAACCTGGTGCCGTTCCTCCTCGCGGCAAGGTCTATCCACTGTCGGTTGCGGAGAATGAGGCCATGGAGGAGTACGTGATGGAGGCGCTGTCCCGTGGTCACATTCGCAAATCCTCGTCCCCGGCAGGGGCTGGATTTTTCTTTGTGAAAAAGAAGGGCGGTGAGTTGAGGCCTTGCATCGATTACAGGGGTCTCAATCGCATCACGATCAAGAACGCTTACCCGATACCCTTGATTTCCGAGCTGTTCGATCGCCTTAAAGGGGCCACGGTCTTTACCAAACTCGACCTGAGGGCGGCATATAACCTGGTAAGGATCAAGGCGGGCGATGAGTGGAAGACCGCCTTTAACACCAGGACCGGTCATTATGAATCCTTGGTTATGCCCTTTGGGTTGTGCAATGCGCCCGCAGTCTTTCAGGAATTCATCAACGATGTTTTCCGTGACCTGTTGCAGCAGTGTGTGGTGGTCTATTTGGATGACATCTTGGTATATTCTGAATCCAGGGAGGCCCACATTCTGGATGTCAAACGTGTGTTGCAACGGTTACGAGAGAACAAGCTGTTCGGTAAGCTTGAGAAATGCGAATTTCACCGATCCCAGGTAACCTTCCTAGGTTACATCATTTCCGCTGAGGGGTTCTCCATGGATCCTGAGAAGGTTTCGGCTGTCTTACAGTGGCCTCAGCCCAGTGGTCTTCGTTCCTTGCAGCGTTTTTTGGGCTTCGCCAATTATTATCGGAAGTTCATCAGGGACTTCTCCATGCTGGCCAAGCCTCTCACGGATCTGACCAGGAAGGGCAGTAATTCCCAGGTCTGGCCGCTCGAGGCCATCCGGGCTTTTGAGGCCCTAAAATCCGCCTTTGTGTCAGCTCCGATTCTGTCTCATCCCAACCCTGGGTTGCCCTTTGTCCTCGAGGTGGACGCGTCCGAGACGGGAGTAGGCGCCCTTCTGTCTCAGCGTAGGACACCAGAGGGTCCGCTGCTTCCTTGTGGGTTTTACTCCCGGAAACTGTCACCCGCGGAGTGCAACTATCAGATTGGTGACAGGGAGTTATTGGCCATAGTGCAGGCTCTCAAAGAGTGGAGGCACTTGCTCGAGGGCTCGGTGGTTCCGGTTCTCATCCTGACGGACCACAAGAATCTGACCTACCTTTCTGAGGCCAAGAGATTGACACCACGTCAGGCCAGATGGGCTCTGTTCTTGTCACGTTTTAATTACGTGGTCTCCTACCTACCTGGTTCCAAGAACATCAGGGCGGATGCCTTATCACGGCAGTACTCCGAGCTGTCCAGGGAGGAATCTATACCGACTTCGGTCATACCTCCGAATCAGATCCTGGCCGCCATTCGCACCAGCCTGACCTCTCCCCTTGGTGAGCAGATTTTGGCGGCTCAGTCTGGTGCTCCCTCTGGGACACCCAACGGCAGATGTTTTGTGCCTGAGGAGTTGCGCACTCGGTTGTTGCGAACCTACCATAACTCCAAGACCGCGGGGCATCCTGGTAAGAATCAGCTGTCCTGGGCTGTTTCACGTCTGTTCTGGTGGCCTTCCCTACGTTCCGACATCGCCGCATATGTAGCGGCATGCTCCGTTTGTGCCCAAAGTAAGTCCCCTCGGCACCTTCCGTTGGCCTGCTGCAACCCATAGCCACCGGGGAGCGCCCATGGTCACACCTGGGGATGGATTTCATTGTGGACCTCCCTGCATCCCGAGGCCATACGGTCATTCTCATGATTGTGGATCGGTTTTCCAAAATGTGCCACTGTGTTCCTCTCAAGAAGTTACCCTCTGCACAAGAGTTGGCCACGATTTTTGCCCGGGAGGTCTTCCGGTTGCACGGTTTGCCCAAAGAGATAGTGTCGGATCGGGGGAGTCAGTTTGTGTCCAGGTTCTGGCGCGCCTTTTGCTCCCAGTTGGGGATTCATCTCTCCTTCTCCTCGGCCTACCACCCTCAGTCCAATGGGGCCGCAGAACGATCCAATCAGGCCTTGGAGCAATTCCTTCGTTGCTATGTCTCCGATCACCAGGACAATTGGGTTGACCTCCTGCCTTGGGCTGAGTTTGCCAGGAACACGGCTGTGAACTCTTCCTCTGGGACGTCTCCCTTCATGGCCAATTATGGGTTCCAACCTGCCGTGTTACCGGAGGCATTCTCTCCCCAGGATATTCCGGCTGTGGAGGATCACCTTTCTGCTCTACGTGCTTCTTGGGTACAGATCCAGAGGTCCCTTGAGGTCTCTGCGCAGCGCCAGAAACTCCAGGCTGATCGCAGACGAGCGCCTGCTCCTTCCTACCAGGTCGGAGACCGCGTATGGTTGTCCACCCGCAACCTCAACCTTCGAGTGCCCACTCCCAAGCTGGCTCCTCGCTTTGTTGGTCCCTTCCGAGTGCTTCGCAGGGTAAACCCGGTAGCCTATGCCCTTGCGCTTCCACCTGGCATGCGGATCTCCAACGTGTTTCATGTCTCCCTGTTGAAGCCACTGGTGTGCAATCGCTTCACTTCCTCGGTTCCTCGGCCTCGTCCGGTCCAAGTGGGCAATCACGAGGAGTATGAGGTGAGCAATATCCTGGACTCACGCCTGGTCCGCGGTCGGGTGCAGTTTTTGGTCCACTGGCGTGGTTATGGTCCTGAGGAGCGTTCCTGGGTTCCCTCCGCAGATGTCCATGCTCCTGCCTTGCTCCGAGCCTTCCACGCACGCTTCCCTCAGAAACCGTTTTTTGCACCGCGGAGGAGGGGCCCTTGAGGGGGAGGTACTGTCATGGTCTTACCTCTCTCCTGTCTCCTTCGTTTGACATGTGCTGGCGGCCATCTTGGTTTCTAGGTCTCTTGTAGCCTCCCACCCTGCGGCTCCTCCTTCCCACTGGGAGGAGCTGGATACCTGGCTCACATATATAGGAGGTCTGTGACTTCAGTTCCTTGCTTGGTCCTCCTGTGTGCACATGCTTCAAGACTGCTGCTGCTTCTGGTTCTGATCCTGGCTTCGTCTGACTTCTCTGCTGGTTCCTGATCCTGGCCTCGTCTGACTTCCCGGCTGGTTCCTGATCCTGGCTTCGTCTGACTACCCTTCGGGTTCCTGACCTCTGGTTTCACCATCCGTTGGACTTTTGCTTTACAGCTTGATTTTCAATAAAGCCTTCTTATTTTCACTTATCTCTTGTTGTACGTCTGGTTCATGGTTCCGTAACATCCGTAGGGTTCAAAATTGAGTTGGCCCACCCTTTGCAGCTATAACAGCTTCAACTCTTCTGGGAAGGCTGTCCACAAGGTTTAGGAGTGTTTATGAGAAGATTTGACCATTCTTCCAGAAGCGCATATGTGCTTCCAGGCACTGATGTTGGACGAGAAGGCCTGGCTCACCGGCTCCCCTCTAATTCATCCCAAAGGTCAACTATAAAAGGGATTGTAAAGGTAATTTTTTTTCCTAAATAGCTTCCTTTACCTTAGTGCAGTCCTCCTTCACTTACCTCATCCTTTGATTTTGCTTTTAAATGTCCTTATTTCTTCTGAGAAATCCTCACTTCCTGTTCTTCTGTCTGTAACTCCACACAGTAATGCGAGGCTTTCTCCCTGGTGTGGAGTGTCGTGCTCACCCCCTCCCTTTTTTTATTTTTTTTATAAATGTTTATTTTTTTATTTTTGTTTATATATATATATATATATATATTATTAAAAGGCCCAGAGGTCCCCAGGGCCCCAGATGGAAATCCCCCTTTTTTTATGCATTTTTTTATAAATGTTTATTTTTTTATATATATATTTTTTTATTTTTTTATTAAAGGGCCCAGAGGTTTCTTTTTTTCATTTTTATTAAAGGGCCCAGAGGTCCCCAGGGCCCTGGATGGCTACCCCCCTTTTCCCTTTTCTTATAATTTATTTTATATATATTTTTTTCTTTATTTCTTCTTTATTTTTGTAAAGGCCCCCCCGCTCCGCTTCTCAATTTCAGGCGACAGCACCCCCCCGGTTCTCTGCTCCAGGGGGCCCATGCCTGAAGCTGTGTAAGGAGCCCCAAAATTCCTGATGGTGGTCCTGCTCGGCATCTACATATTTGAATCTTTTGGAATGGTTAAGTAGGTCAGAAGATAGTGAGTCATTTTATACCATCTAATTAATTCACAGAGGCGTGTTATGTAACAGATAGGTGACACGAAGCTTGTTTGATGTATCTAAGGAATCGTGTATTGTGTAACGGGACGAGCGATCAGATTTTCCGCTGGCTGCACGTATCTGGCGTGTTAGCGGCTCCTTCCAGTTGGCATCTTTCCTGATTTATACAATACATTATGCTGAGCAAGCAAACACTTGACAACGGCTTTCAATTGGTACGTAGGGTTGAAGGAGGTGATACCAAGACAAGGGGGTTATTTATAAAAGTCAAAATTGATAATGTAAGACTTTTTTTTTTTCCAGGGGAAACATCTTCTCTAACAATTGCGACTACTTATAAATCTGTTCTAGGCAATTTCTCTGCTCACTTTATGTCAACCAAGTGCTTGATCACACCAGAAAGCATGCATTAACATGCGTTGACGTGGAATGACGCACTTTGCGACTTTGAAAGGCTGACCTGAAGATAAGCTATAGGTCAATGCACCCAAAATGACGCAAACAGGATTCGTTCTTTCCCATTGGTGGAAATGGACTGTAATAAACTAAACAATGGATTTCGATCTACACTTTGCAAAATACCGAGCAAGCACGTCTCAACTCAACAACATCTTCTTCATGTTCCAGGCTTGGTGGTGAGCCATCTGGGAGGAGCTCATAAAGGGTGTTGTAGACACCTAGCCAGATTCAGTAAGACCTGCCTAATGTTAGGCAGGCATAGCGTATCTCATATACGCTACGCCGCCGTAAGTTAGAGAGGCAAGTGCTGTATTCACAAAGCACTTGCGTCCTAAGTTACGGCGGCGTATCGTAAATGGGCCGGCGTAAGCCCGCCTAATTCAAATTGTGTTGAGGTGGGCGTGTTTTATGTAAATAAACCATGACCCCACGTAAATGACGTTTTGAACGAACGGCGCATGCACCGTCCGTGGACGTATCCCAGTGCGGCCTGCTCCAAATTACGCCGCAAGGAATTATTGGTTTTCGACGTGAACGTAAATTAAGTCCAGCCCCATTCATGGACGACTTACACAAACGACGTAAAAATTTCAAAATTCGACGCGGGGAACGGACGTCCATACTTAACATTGTCTAGGCCAGCTTTTTGTCGGACTAACTTTACGCCTGAAAACACCTTACGTAAACGGCGTATCTTTACTGCGACGGATTCTAGGCGTAAATCAGCGTACACGCCCCTAACGGCCGGCGTAAATAGTCAGCTAAGATACGACGGCGCCCGCTGTCGTATCTTAGCTACATTTAAGTGTATCTCAATTTGAGAATACACTTAAATGTACGACGGCGCAGATTCAGAGTTACGATGGCGTATCTACTGATACGCCGGCGTAAAGCTCTCTGAATCTGGCCAACCATTAAGAATTTCCATTGACTGGTGCTTGTGGGTGATTCATGTATCTGTCACAGTGCTGCCAACCGTCCGTATTTTTACGGACAGTTCGTAAAAACGGGCACCTTTTTCCCCCGTTCGTAAATGTCCGTGGTTGCTGGAATACGCCAGGAAAAATAGCCGAGATTGGTTTGGCTCGGAACTGCGCATGGAGATTGGAGGCAGGGGGAGATTGGAGGCAGGGGGGTGTTAGTGGCTGCGGTGGCACAGCAGAGGGGGATGTAGGCAGGGAAGGATTGGAGGCAGGGGGTGTTAGTGGCTGGGGGTGATTGGAGGCAGGGGGTGTTGGTGGCACCGCAGAGGGTGGGGGATGGAGACAGGGGTTGTTGGTGGCACCGCAGTGGGGATGGAGGCAGGGGACGATGGAGGCAGGGGGGTGATTGGAGGCAGGGGGGCCTGGGGGAGATTGGAGGCAGGGAGCCTGGGGGTGATTGGAGGCAGAGGGTGATTGGAGGCAGAGGGAGATTGGAGGCAGAGGGAGATTGGAGGCAGGGGGAGATTGTGGCACCACAGAGGGGGGTGAAGGCAGGGGGTGTTGGTTGCAGAGGGGGATGGAGGCAGGGGGTGATGTGACTAAATAATTTGCCATTATTATATCGAAAATAACAAAAATATGTTTTTTTACCTTAACCACTTAACGAATGGCACGTACAGGCAGATGGGCGTATATATACGTCCCTGCCTTCTAGCGGGTCGGGGGTCCAATCGGGACCCCCTCCGCTGCGTGCGGCTTACCTCCAGGAGCGATCCGACTCGAGGGGACGGCTGTTCGTTTCTGTCCGCCCCCTCGTGATCACTTCCAGCCAATCCTGTGAGCCGCCGCTGTGTCACTTCCTCTGCCTGTAAAATGTAAACATAGGCAGAGGAAGTGATGCAGCTCTCATCTCGGCGGTATTTTCAAACCGCCGAGATGAGAGAAGAGTCACAGTAAGTCGCACCTAACACTACACCTAACACTACACCTAACACTACACTGACACCAGTACACATAGGCACATTTAACCCCTTCCGATCACCCCCCTGTCACACTGTCACTGAATGCAGTGATCATATATGTACTGATCACTGCATTTAGTGTCAGTGTGACAGTTAGTGTGACAGCCAGTTAGTTTTAGGTCCAGGGTAGCCCCGTACCCCCCCTAATAAAGTTTTAACCCCTTGATCACCGCCCTAGTTAACCCTTTCACTCCCTTTTGCCAGTGTCACTAAGCGATCATTTTTCTGATCGCTGTATTAGTGTCACTGTTGCCGCTAGGAAGCTAATTTTTTTTTTTCATTGCGATTTTTTTTTACTAAAGACATGTGGCTGAATACATTTTGGCCTAAATTTTTGACTAAAATTTAGTTTATTCAATTTTTCTTATAACAAAAATTAAAAAAGCCTGAATGGCAACTGAGAGGCTAGTTTCCCATCAGGCACACTGACTGTTGACTGACAGCATGTAGGCAGGTCCAGTTTATTTTCTCCACTGCAGGTGGCGCTTGTCCACAGGGGCAATGCAGATGGATGAAGAACTCAAGAGGAACCTAGAGCCTTGGCCAAAAGTTTTGAGAAAGTCTGCTGCCTCCGTTTTTATGATGGCATTTTGCATATACTCCAGATGTTATGAAGAGTGGTCAGATGAATTTCAATTAAACACATCAATTATAGTGATAAACTCAATAAAGTCCACAACGTGATGAATGTAGAAAATACAAAAAAACGCAAAGTCCACAGAGGAAGACTGGGGTATTTGTATTAATCCATGTGAGTGGATGACCTTCTTGGGACATCAATAGGAGGACAAGTGAGAAGAGCAGGTATGGGAGATCCACCACCAACATTGAGAAGGCTTACCAGAACTATCAGGCCCCGTACACACGTCCGTGGAACTCGACGTGCCAAACACATCAAGTTCCTCGTCGAGTTCTAGTGTGGAAGCCGCCGAGATCTCGGCGGGGCCGACTTTCCTCATTGAACAACGAGGAAATGGAGAACATGTTCTCTATTCGGCCCGACGAGTTCCTCGTCGGCTTCCTCGCTGAAAAGTGTACACACGACCGAGTTTCTCGGCAGAATCCAGCTCCGATCGAAGTTTCTGGCTGAATTCTGCCGAGAAACTCGGTCGTGTGTACGGGGCCTCAGACTAAAAGGACATGATGAGTCGTCAAGGCTTGTGGCGAAAACACACCAGCTGCAGGCATCACTCTTAGTACAAACCACTGGAAGTCAAATGACGTACAGGTACGTCATTTGGTTGCAAGTGTTTAAGTCCCTGGCTCCTGTGGGTTGGTATTTTGTGAGTTGCTAGAGTAGGGACAGGTCACCCGCCTGTCAGGGGACATATCTTAGCATCAGGGAAAGGTTCCAGAGGAATAGGGGAAATGCAGGGACACGCAAACCTTTCCGGAAACCTCCCTATTTGGGTACAGAACAGTCAGACCACATATCGCTCACTTGAGGACACATGTTGTCCGCACCTCTGAGTTTTCGCTCCACTGTCTCATCACTGCTGCAACTTGTGAGTGTTTCCGGTTGGGTTACCTTCCGTTTTGTATTACTGGACTTCTGTTGCAATATATTCTTGTCACTGCAATTCAAATGCAGGTATTTTCTGCCCGCCGCTCTCTGCTGCATCTATCCACAAGCACACCAAGCCCCGACAATTTCAGTGCCTCCCCAGAATTCTAAAGTCAGTTTATGACACCGTTTATGAATTCTTCCCAGATGGCTCACCAGAAAGAGGTGCCGGTACTCTATTAGGCGCCGGTGCTCCCCCCCCCCCCCCCAATACTGAACATGAAAATACCCTTGGCTGCGTGTGATGGGCACAGTTGCTGCATTTGATGGGCACAGTGGCTGCATTAGATGGGCACAGTGGCGACAATTGATGGTGGCACAGTGGCTGCGTGTGATGGCACAGTGGCTGCGTGTGATGGCACAGTGGCTGCGTGTGATGGCACAGTGGCTGCGTTTGATGGGCACAGTGGCGACAATTGATGGCACAGTGGCAGTGTGAGTTGGCACAGTGGCTGCATGTGATGGCACAGTGGCGACAATTGATGGCACTGTGGCTGCGTGTGTTCACACAGTGGCTGCATGTAATGGCACAGTGGCTGCGTTTGGTGGCACAGTGGCTGCGTGTGATGGGCAGAGTGGCGACAATTGATGGCACAGTGGCTGCGTTTGATGGGCACAGTGGCTGCGTTTGATGGGCACAGTGGCTGTGTTTGATGGCACAGTGAGGCTGCAATTAATGGGGGTTTTTTTAGTTAGAGAAGGCAAGCTCAAAATAACTCAAAAATATTTTTTTCTGCCATTTTTTTATTAAAAAACTGATGGTCACCTCAGTCCAATACAGTCAATTCTTTTCTTACTTTCTTCTGTTGCAGTCCTGAGTCCAGGATCCAGACAGTAGCAGCACTAGGAACTGTAGACGCAGGCTGAGCTGAGGCTCCTCGTGACTTGGGCTTCTTTCCTTGCCGCCGACACAGCTCCCTGCGCGAGTCCTCCTCTCACCTCTCACCTCGCCTCCGGCATGACGTCACGCGGCGTACGCCGGGGAATGAACCAACTCTCCTCCATGGGGGGGGGTCGAGGAAACGCACAGGACAGGAGTGACAGGACAGAGGAAAGGGAGCCAGGAGCGCACTCGGCAGCAGTGAGTCGGCTCCGGCGGGGCGGCATACAGTTTCTATTGTGACTGCGCTGCCTGTCTGACACACATTACCGGCCCGCAACTCGACAAGCCCACCGGCTGCTTTCCGGTACTGTAAACCCACATACTGGGCGCACGGAGAGGTGCTGGTACTCTCCAGGGCCATTTTTGGAAGTGGCGGTACTGAGTACCGCCGCGTTCCGGCCCAGTTAAAGCACCGGTGACAGGTTCACTTTAAAACAAGATTATGATGAGAGTGTTACAGGGGCTGCCATTGCTTACCTCCTTTGGAACTTCCTAGCTGTTATAATGACTCTATGGGCTCAATAGTCTTTAAGTTCCTGAGTCGGAACAGGAATAAACAATCTGGGAAAGTCATAGAAATATTTTTTTCGTTATTCTTATTCAGGATTTTTATAGGGCCAACAGTTTGCCCAGTAACAATACAATTCAATACAGAAGGGTTCAGAGGGCTGTCAGAGCTTACAATCTAAAGCAGGGTTTCATGGAGTCCTAGGGTTCCTCCAGGGGTTGTTAGGGGTTCCTTGAGCAATAAGCAATTTCTACCCTTCCGATAAGTTCCCACTGAAATCACTGATCATATTAGCTACAATATCTGTAAGGAGATAAATTCATCCCACTGACCACAAAAGTAAGGAGCATTCTTTCCACTGATCATCACAATAATGTATTATGAGTTGTAGATATAATTATTTTTAGCATGGGTTCCCCGAGACCAGAAAGTTATTTCAAGGGTTCCTCTGTGTTGAAAAGGTTGAGAAAGGCTGAGTTAAAGGGAGCAGCAAGTGGTATAAATGGTAATAACTGTGGGAGAATGAGTTGACCGAGAAAGTGAAAGTTGTTAGTTAGAGGTGAGATAAGCTTTCCTAAAAAGATGAGTTTTCAAGGAGCACCTAAAGGTGGACTGAGTAGGAGATAACTGTACAGCTTGGGGTAGGGAGTTCAGGGAGAAGGGAGAGGCTTTAAAGAAGTCTTGGAGGCAAGCATGGGAGGACGTGATGAGGGACCAAGAGGGCAGAAGGTTTAAGAGGATGGTTTGGGTGATGATTTGAGATGAGGCTAGTAACTTAACTGGAGGCAGAGTTGTTAGGGGCTTTGTATGTTGAATTTTATGTGTTAGGCAAGTGGAAGCCAGAAGAGGGATTGGCAGAAAGGGAAGGTAAATAATGAGCGGTTGGTTTGGTGGATGAGCCATGATATTCATGTACTAGATCAGTGTTTCTCAACCACATTTCCGAGGAACCCTAGGGTACATCCAGAGGTTGTGTGGGGTTCCTTGAGCAATGAACAATGCCTCTCAGATAGGTTCCCACTGACACCACTCATATTTTAGATATCTGTAAGGGGATAATTCATCCCAATGACCACAAGTGTAAGGACTATTCTTCCCACTGATCAAAACAATAAAGCATTATGAGTTCTAGATATAGATTTTTTTTTGCCCAGGGTCCAATCAATATTAAAGACAGCCCTGATGGGGGGGGGTCCTCTACGTGGTCCTCTACATGTTTCATGACAGATGTCGCTTCTTCAGGAGGCGTCGACCATACATATCTATAGAGAATACAATCTCATAATTACAAGGTCAAAAATATTGGAGCAGAATAATATAAAAGTACATACATTATTTTTGGAGTATTAGAATCCGGCATAACTCACCAATGGGATCAAACGGTGGAAATAGAGGCAACCTAAAAAGGGTAGTCCTCTGTTCCTCTGTGTTGAAAAGGTTGAGAAAGGCTGAAGGGAGCAGCAAATGGTACAAAAGGTAATAACTGTGGGGAGATGAGTTAATGGAGAAAGTAAAAGTTGTTAGTTGGCTGTGAGATAGGCTTCCCTGAAGAGATGAGTTCAGATTGGGGTAGGAAGTTCAGTGAGAAGGGAGAGGCTCTGGGGAAGTCTTGGAGGCAAACATGGTAGAATGTGACGAGGGAGCTAGTGAGTAGAAGGTTTTGAGAGGCGCTAAGAAGACGATTTGGATAATATATTGAGATGAGGTTGGTAACGTAGCTAGGGGTAGAGTTGGTGGCTTTTTATGTTAAATTTTAAGCATTGGATGAGTGGAGGGATTGGCAGGCAGGGAAGGTGGACACTGAACAATTTGTCTGGTGGATGAGTCATGACATTCATGTACTAGATCAACAACTTAAAGTATTGAATTAGAAGGGTGAACATGGCAAACAAGGCACTATGGCCCAGATTCTCAAAGGGCTTACGACGGCGCAACGCCATTTGCGCCGTCGTAAGTCCTAATCTGGCCCGGCGTATCTATGCGACTGATTCTTAGAATCAGTTACGCATAGATATCCATTAGATCTGACAGGCGTAAGGCTCTTACGCTGTCAGATCTTAAATGCAATTTTTTTTCCCGCCGCTAGGTGTCGCCTCGTCGTTTTCCCCGTCGTCTATGCAAATTAGCTATTTACGCGAGATTCCGGAACGTACGCGCGGACGACGCAGTGAATTTACGACGTTTCCGTAAGCGTAAACTTGCCCCTGCTATATGAGGGGCAAGTTTACGAAGGTCTGTCATATGCCATGTTAAGTATGGCGTCGGGTCAGCGTCGGGTCAGCGTCGTCTTTTTCCGTCGTTTACGTCATTTTCCTAAGTCGTTCGTGAATAGGACTTTACGTCAATGACGCTCACGTCGGCGTCATTGACGTTTTCCGCCGTGAGCTGGAGCATGCGCATGCACAGTTCGATCAGCGTGGGGGCGCGCTTAATTTAAATACAAGCCGCCCCCCTTTGAATTACGCGGCCTTACGCCAGGCCATTTACACTACGCTGCCGCAAATTACGGAGCAAGTGCTTGGAGAATACGGCACTTGCTTCAGTAATTTGCGGCGGCGTAGTGTAAATGGCTTACGCTACGCCGCCGCGGATTCTACCAGAATCTGGCCCTATGAGTTTAAGAGGGAGAGTTTAGCAATGGCAGTCTCCATGATGGGTTCCCTTTAAGTGATGAACAAGCTATTACAGGTCGACAACACGTGTAGTTCGAATACAGAGTTGAAAAGAATAGGAATTTACGACACAAAAGATGACAAATGATTGACAGACTGAGTAAACTGACCAGATGTAAGTCAGACACACAGAGAAAATATTCAGCAGACAAAAGTCTTAGCCTAGTGTAAATATTTTCACGGCTGATTCATAGCGATAGTAGAGTATTGGACCATGTCAGCCATGGATTGTTAGCCAATAAAAGGAATCGTTTAATCTTCAAACTTTCTGCATTGGCTGATTCAGAAATGAGATGTGGGAACGGGGTGAGTCGGCAAGAGATTCCCCCTGATAGGGTCCTGCCTCTTTACTTGGATATGACAGTTCTGTCGGCATGACAATAAGTGACTCAAACCCAACAACCCCTCTCCCACCATGAAAAGTTTCCATTCGGTTTTTAACCCAATCTCAGAGAATGTGCTAATGCATTCCCAGAACTCTCTCTGCCTTTCTCTGGGCCTGAGTCAGCTTCCTACAAACCACAAAACACTTCCATCTAACTCTCGTTATAACTGGAACACACATAGTAACGCCTAAATATAGAAGGCTTTCATTTATCAACGACACCACATTTCACGACGGAACTTCCTGAACCCTTTCAGACATCAGAATCTGCTCTCAGCTTCTCTCTATTGGCGGGTTCTCTCAGTTTCTCGGTGGACCCCGTCTATGTTTTTCTTAAAACATTTTTGGAGTTGTCTCATCATTCGAAAAGATTTGCCTTCATTCCAGGCGTCTTCCCCAAAATGGTCAACTGTTCCAAATCCTCAATTTTGTCTTTGACCTTCTTTTCCATCTGCTAGGACTTTTTTTTAAGCTGAAGTTTAGGTATGGCAATTTTTACGTAGTTACGTATATTGCTAGATTGGACCAATGTAAGTACTTATGAGCCATACTGGAGAGATCTCAATTGGAAGCTGGAAATCACTGTTAGGCCCTGTACACACGAGAGGATATCCGTTGGAAACGGTCCGCCGGACGGTTTCCAGCGGACATTTCTGCTCCCGATTTTGATCTGATGGCCGTACACACCATCAGATCTAAATCCCCGCGGAAAACATACGCGGTGGCGTGGCCGCGCCATCGCCGCGACGATGACGCGGCGACGTGCGCGACCCTGGAAGGTAAATACTTCCACGCATGCGTCGAATCACTTCGACGCATGCGAGGGATGGGATACGCTTGGACTTATCGGTGAGTCTGTACAGACGACGGATCAGTCCAACGGACAGGTTTCCAGCGGATAGATTTCTTAGCATGCTAAGAAATTTTTATCCGCTTGAAAACCGTCGGCTGGAGAAATCTCTGCCGAAAAATGTCCGCTAGGCCGTACACACGACCGGATTTGTCTGCTGGAACTGATCCGCGGATGAATCCCAGCGGACAGATCCGGTCGTCTGTACGGGGCCTAACAGGCAAACTCAACCATTGGTTCGGATCAATGAGGTTGCACCACGACCGCCAGCTAAATGTTTGGCTGAAAGTTGCAGTTTGGTTCTGTAAAATTCCTGAATGTCTATCAGTCATGGCTCTACTGCCCTCTGAAAGAAATCTAAAGACTGGTACACATGGGCTGAATGTAGGCCGGTTCAACAGAAACCAGCCAACATTCTGCCCATGTGTACAACAGCCTGTCTGACAGAAGCCGGTCTAACAACTGGCTTTTAACGAACTGGCATGCTGAAAAGTCCCCCTGTCAGAACACAATAGCTCAGCAGGGGAGGTCGATGTACTAACATTGCTGGGTTGAACAAAAAAAAAACTCCCTGTGTGTACCTAGAATTACTGTTGTATCTACTCTGTTTACTTTATCTGCAGACAGGGGCGGACTGACCATTTGGGAACTCGGGCACTGCCCGAGGGCCCCATGCCACTAGGGGGCCCCATCAGGGTTGTCATCCTCAGTAAAACCAGGGACAGTATGTAAAAATCTATATATGTTTATTTATTTTTTTACATCTGTCCCTGAAATGTCTCTTATTGGTCTAAAAAACCCAAGATTATAGCTGCCCCGCCTCTCCAGTACCTATTCTGTGTGTATGTATACTGTGTGTGTACTGTGTGGTCCCATAATCTCCTATTGCCTGGGGGCCCCATAATCTCCTATTGCTCGGAGGCCCCATAAGTTGTCAGTCTGCCCCTGTCGGCAGATCAGGGGGATGAGCTTCAATCTGCATACAATGGCAGTTAAAGCGGATCTCTAGCCTGTCAAGCATATATATATATACCGTATTTATCGGCGTATACCGCGCACTTTTTTGCCCTGAAAATCAGGGCAAAATCGTGGGTGCGCGATATACGCCGATACCTGCGCCGAGTTTGAATACTGCGCCGACATATACCGAGCGCAGTACACTTGTGTATAGTCGGGCAGTCTCGGTTCCTCTCGCGCTGACGTCCTGGACGTACAGGACGTCAGCGCGAGAGTAGCTGAGCCTGCCCGACTATACACGAGTGTACTGCGCTCTGTATATGTCGGCGCAGTATTCAAACTCGGCGCGGGGAAGACGCGAGGACGCCGCAGAAGGACGCCGGACCCGACGAAGAGGACACGCCGATGGACGCCGCGCAAGACACCAAAACTGTAAGTACAAAAAAAAAATTTCCACAGGAATTTCGGGCAACTTTAGGGGTGCGCGCTATACGCGGGAGCGCGCTATACCTCAATAAATACGGTATATATTTTTGCCCAGTGAAGACTTTGTTGTGGGTTGCACACTCTTAACATTCTCACCCACCCAGCGGATCCAGCAGGGTCCTGCAGAGTCCTCTTGTAATTCTTCCCCTACTCGGTCCCGCACCGCCATCTTCTTAAGTGACATCATCAAGAGACCCCCTGGCCTTTCCGGGTTAAGCCATTATGACGTGCATTGGGGGAGTTTTCTACAGAAAAAAAAAAAACAAGAAACAAGAAAGAAAAAAGTGTGCTCTGGACAGGAGGCAAGGTGCATTTGAGGCTGTAGATCCACTTTAACCACTTAAGCCCCAGAGGATTTGGCTGCCCAAAGACCAGACCATTTTTGGTGATTCGGCACTGCGTTGCTTCAACTCAACTCATGTCTCTCTCCCCACTGGGCAGATTGATAGCATCAAGAGCCATTGGGTCCTGCTGCTGTCAATCAAATGCTGAAGGGTTCAACATTGAGTTGGCCCATGCCTGCCTTTACACACACATGAACTTTTTTTTAAAGGGTACATTTATTGAATTTTTCAAAAGACAAAGATAATAAAAAAGAAAAAAGGTATTACATTACATGTCTATTAGAATTTACAGAAATTATGTACAAACCCAACAGTACAAAACTCAAACTGAAATACATGTTACGTCACCGCGTTCTGACACGATCGTTTTTTTAATCGATGGTGTGTAGGCACATCAGACCATCAGTCAGCTTCATCGGTTAACCTTCAGTCCATTTTCATCGGTTTTGACTGATCGCGTGTATGCGGCCTAACAGTGTAGGTCAGTTTATACAGTGGCACCACCTGATTCACTAGGTCCATCCAATACTGTAGTGAAGGAGGGGGCCGGGTCCCTCCATCTGAGAGCTATTGCCTTTTTGGCATAACAGAACAGTATTCTGAATAGTATCTTTCCTGATTCAGACAACCCTTCTTCCTCCAGATCCCCCAATAGGCAACTGTGAGGCATATCTGATTCTATGAATCAGGCGCCGAGTTGCGACGGCCCGCATTCGGAGTTACGACGGCGTATCTGGAGATACGCCGTCATAACTCCTTTGTGAATCCGGGCCATGAACTTTAATGGCATTCCAGTCTTAGGCCCCATACACACGATAGAATCCATCCGCAGATAAATCCCAGCAAATGGGTTTCTGCGGATAGATCCTATGGTGTGTACACGCCAGCGGATCTGTTTCCGCGGAGAAATCTCCTCTGGGATGGATTTCAGCAGATCGGATATTTGCTGTGCTGCACAACAAATCCATCTGCTGAAATCCATTCCAACGGATGGATCCGCTCGTCTGTACAGACTTACCGGATCCATCCGTCCAAAGGGATTCCCCACACGCGTCGTAATGATTTGACGCATGCGTGGAATTCCTTTTATGACAGCGTCGCGCCCGTCGCCGCGTCATAATAGCGGCGACGGCGCGACACGTCATCGCCAGAGGATTTCAGCGCGGATTTTCAATGCGATGGTGTGTACACGCCATCGCATAGAAATCTTCTGAAATCCTCGAGAGGATTTATCCGCGGATACGGTCCGCTGGACCGTATCTGCGGATAAATCCTCTCGTGTGTATGGGGCCTAAGTCTGTAGGGTTCAATATTGAGTTGGCCCCACCCTTTGCAGCTATAACAGCTTCAGCTCTTCTGGGAAGGCCGTCCACAAGGTTTAGGAGTGTGTCTATGGAAATGTTTGACCATTCTTCCAGAAGGGCCAGGCACTGATGTTGGAGAGAAGGCCTGGCTCACAGTCTCCACTCTAATGCATCTCAATGGGGTTGAGGTCAGGACTCCGTGCAGGTCAGTCAAGTTCCCCCACCCCAAACTCTCTCATCCATGTCTTTATGGACTTTTCTTGAACCCTACGGACTAAGATTGGGATGCCATTACAGTTCATGTGCGTGTAAAGGCAGGCGTCCCAATACTTGTGACAGTATAGTGTATATATATATATATATATATATATATATATATATATATATACACACAATATCTTTTTTTTATATTATGGTTATTGTTGAATAAACCGGGCCATAGCAGAAATGTAAAAATTTCTCTGGTCCATAGCGTATGTACTGGTGTGAGCGTTGAACTGGTTAATTGCGATATGACCAACTGAGTCTAGCACAGGAACTGTCAGAGAACTTCAACTTGAACTTTACTCCACTTCATCATCAGCCCTCCATTATTCTGCAGGGGAGCAGATAAGACTGGAATGCATGTTACATGTCTTCTTAAAGTGAACTTGTGTTTTCCCTATTCAGGTTACAATCTGAATATTCGATCTCCTTTAGGGCTCACCAAGACAGGTGTTGTTGTCAAGCGTTGCCTTCTACATTTGAGCTCAAAACTGCTCGAACGCATGAATCCCAATGCAAATTGCTGCGAGAGGCTGTGCTAAGCTGGCCACAGATTGATCCAAAATTGAGCCAGTTCAGCAGGTACCAGCCAAATTTTAATCCATGTATGGTCGTTCCCACTTCAGAGATATTCATATCACTTCCTGGCCACCTGCCAAATGCCCTCTGGGGTGCGATCCATGGCATGACTTATATAATAAATGATTCCTTACTAGGTAAAAATTATAAAATTAATTTTATTTTGGCTTTTTGACTTATTTATAATAACACTAATTGTGATTTTGCTATAAAGCATTGCAAAGTTATTTACAAATGATATACCGTATATAATATGACATTGGTCACATGTCTTGCACAGTTGAAATAAATGCTTTTTTTTTTTTTACTTTTTTATTGCAAACAAAATTAATAAAATTAAACAAAATATATATAAATGGCTAAAAACATAAAAATAAAATATCATCAGAAAAATTTAAGTTTAACCGGTTAACGTCCGCCCACTGTATATATACGTCCTGTATTTAAAGATGGATATCTCGGTAACGGCAGCAGCTGCTGCCACAACCGAGGTATCCATCTCTTCAGTGGGCGGGCCTGTAAACGATAACGGCGGTCTCCGCAGCGGATTCGCCGTTATCGGTGGCGGGAGAGGGCCCCCCCTCCCGCCGCTCTCCCGCGCCCTCCGCCGCTTACCGGAGCCGTCGGTAGCGGCGGAGGCGATTGGGTGCTGCTGCCTAGTGAGTGAGGATGCGAGTGAGGGCAAGATGGCCCCCACCCGTCCTCATAGCTTTGCTGGGCGGAAGTGACGTCAAAACGTCAGTCCCACCCAGCGTCTTAAAGAGACATTTTTTTGTTGTCATTTTTTTAAATGACAAAATTTCCATTTTTTTTTTTTGCATTTAAGTCTAAATATGAGATGTGAAGTCTTTTTGACCCCAGATCTCATATTTAAGAGGACCTGTCATGCTTTTTTCTATTACAAGGGATGTTTACATTCCTTGTAATAGGAATAAAAGTGATACATTTTTATTTTATTTTTTATTTCAGTGTAAAAAATTATAAAATCAATAAAAATAAATAAGAAAACAAAAAAATGTTTTTTTAAATCGCCCCGTCCCGACGAGCTTGCGCGCAGAAGCGAACGCATACGCGAGTAGCGAACGCATATGAAAACGGTGTTCAAACTACACAAGTGAGGTATCGCCGCGATCGTTAGAGCGAGAGCAATAATTCTAGCCCTAGACCTACTCTGTAGCTCAAAAAATGCAACCTATAGAATCTTTTAAACATCGCCTATCGAGATTTTTAAGGGTAAAAGTTTGACGCCATGCCACGAGCGGGCGCAATTTTTAAGCGTGACATGTTGGGTATCATTTTACTCAGTGTAACATTATCTTTCACAATATATAAACAAATTGGGCCAAATTTATTGTTGTCTTATTTTTTAATTCAAAAAAGTGAATTTTCTCAAAAAAAAGTGCAAATACGGTGTGACAAAAACTATTGCAATGACCGCCATTTTATTCTCTATGGTGTTAGAAAAAAATATATATAATGTTTGAGGGTTTTAAGTAATTTTCTAGCAAAAAAAACTGTTTTAGTCTTGTAAACGCCGAATCTGAAAAACAGGTTTGGGGCTTAAGTGCTTAAAATAAGTACAACTGCACCTGTTTGCATTATAGTATGGCATTTGTCACCTAGCTCACACAGTTACATAGTTAGTCTGGTTGAAAAAAGACACAAACCCATCTAGTTCAACCAAAAGAAGGAAGAAAAAATAAATGATACAATACTATATATACAATTTTATACCCACAGTTGATCGAGAGGAAGGCAAAAAACCCAAGCAAAGCATGATCCAATTTGCTCCAGCAGGGGAAAAAATTCCTTCCTGATCCCCCGAAAGGCAATCGGATATTCCCTGGATTAGCTTTACCTATAAATATTAGTATCCAGTTATATTATGGTATCTAGGAAATAATTCAGGCCTTTCTTTAAACAATCACATAGGTCAAATACATGTTGTGTTTTTGTTTTTTTCTAATTGCACTTTTTCAATACAAAAAAATTAATAAAATTAAAAAAAAATATTAAAAAAGGTTAAAAAAACAAATATAAACAATCTCCGGGAAAATAATTGTTTAAAAAGTTAACAAGTGCAGCTTTCTTCTTTACAGTATTTTTTTATTGTATTTTTTAATAAAAAACTAAATTAATAAAATGAAAAAAAACATATATATTAATGGCTAGAAAATTTGAAATAATAAAAAAAATCACCAGGAATAAATTAGTTGAAAAAGATTATGATTGCACTCTTTTGTGTTACAGTGTCACATACTGTAGGTGGAGTTACATGTGTCACTTTTTTATTCTACCTTTTTAATACAAACTAAATGAATAAAATGAAAAATAAATAAAAAAAATACTAATGTCTAGAAAATTTTAAATAATAAAAAATCGCCTGGAAAAAATGTGTTTAAAAAGTTTATGATTGCACTCTTTTGTGTTCATGTCACATACTGTGAGCGAGTTGCATGTGTCTAGAAAATTGGCTAGAAAATTTGAAATAATAAAAAATCACCAAGAAAAAATGAGTTTAAAAAGTATGATTGCACTTTTTTTGTGTTACAGTATGAAATGTGTCACATACTGTAAGCAGAGTTACATGTGTCACTTTTTGTTGAACTTTTTAATACAAACAAAATTAATAAAATGCTAAAACAAATACTAATGGCTAGAAAATTGCACTTTTTTGTGTTACGGTATGAAATGTGTCGCATACTGTAGGTGGAGTCACATGTTTCACTTTTTTATTGTACTTTTTAATACAAACAAAATGAATAAAAAAAAACACTAATGGCTAGAAAATGTTAAATCACCAAGAAAAAATTAGTTTAAAAAGTTTATGATTGCACTTTTTTGTGCTACAGTATGAAATGTGTCACATACTGTAGGCAGAGTACGCGTGACACTTTTTTTATTGTACTTTTTAATAAAAACAAAATGAAAAAAAAAAAAATACTAATGGCTAGAAAACGTGAAATAATAAAAAAATCACCAGAAAATAATATTTGTTTAAAAAGTTTATTATTGAACATTTTTGTGTTACAGTATGAAATGTGTCACATACTGTAAGCAGAGTTACATGTGTCACTTTTTTATTGAACTTTTTAATACAAACAAAATTAATAAAATGCTGAAAAAAAATACTAATGGCTAGAAAAATTGCACTTTTTTGTGTTACAGTATGAAATGTGTCGCATACTGTAGGTGGAGTCACATGTTTCACTTTTTTATTGTACTTTTTAATACAAACAAAATTAATAAAAAAAAAAAAAAACACTAATGGCTAGAAAATTTGAAATAAAAAAAATCACCAAGAAAAAATGAGTTTAAAAAGTTTATGATTGAACTTTTTTGTGCTACAGTATGAAATGTGTCATACTGTAAGCAGAGTACGCGTGACACTTTTTTTATTGTACTTTTTAATAAAAAATAAATAAAAAATAAATACTAATGGCTAGAAAATTTGAAATAATAAAAAATCACCAGAAAATAAAAAATAGTTTAAAAAGTTTATTATTGCACATTTTTGTGTTACAATATGAAACATGTCACATACTATATTGAGTTACATGTGTCTCTTTTTTATTGTACTTTTTAATACAAACAAAATTAATAAAATTATAAAAAAAATACTAATGGCTAGAAAATTGCATTTTTTTTTGTGTTACAGTATGAAAATTTGAAATAATAAAAAATCACTAAAAAAATGTGTTTAAAAACTTTGATAGCACTTTTTTGTGTTACAGTATGAAATGTGTCACATACTGTAAGTAGAGTTACATGTGTCACTGTTTGATTGTACTTTTTAATACAAACACAATGTATAAAATGATAAAAAAAATACTAATGGCTAGAAAATTTGAAATAAAAAAAAATCACCAGGAAAAAATTAGTTTAAAAAGTTTATGATTGCACTTTTTTGTGTTACAGTATGAAATTGGTCACATACTGTAGGTGGAGTTACACATGTCCCTTTTTTTATTATACTTTTTAATACAAACAAAATGAATAAAATGATAAAAATACTAATGGCTAGAAAATTTGAAATAATAAAAATATCATTAGAAAAAAATTGTGTGACAGTGCTGAAAGCTGAGAATTGGCCTGGGCAGGAAGTAAGGGCCAGATTCACAAAAGAGATACGACGGCGTATCTCCTGATACGCCGTCGTATCTCTGTGATCCGCCCGTCCTAACTATGCCGCTGATTCATAGAATCAGTTCCGCATAGATAGCCCTAAGATCCGACAGGTGTAATTGAATTACACTGTCGGATCTTAGGATGCAATTGTAGGCCGGCCGCAAGGTGGCGAGGCCATTGCGGTCGGCGTAGAATATGCAAATGACTACTTACGGCAATCCACGAACGTCCGCGCTACACGTCGCTCTAATTTTACGTCGTTTCCGTCGAGATACGCATCGTAAAATTAGGGCTGAGCCCTAGGTGTTCTAAGCAATGTTAAGTATGGCCGTCGTTCCCGCGTCGAAATTTAAAAAATCACGTCGTTTGCGTAAGTCGTCCGTGAATGGCGCTGGACGCCATTTACGTTAACGTCTAAACAAATGACGTCCATGCGACGTCATTTAGCACAATGCACGTCGGGTAATTTTCCCGACGGAGCATGCGCAGTACGTTCGGCGCGGGAACGCGCCTAATTTAAATGGTGCCTGCCCCATTTGAATTAGGTGGGCTTGCGCCGAGCGGATTTACGTTACACCGCCGCAAGTTTACAGGTAAGAGCTTTGTGAATCAGGCACTTACGCTGTAAACCTGCGGCGGTGTAACGTTAATCACATACGTTACGCTGCCCAGGAGCAACGTAATTATATGTGAATCTGGCCCTAAGTGCCTGGTATTAAAGTGGTTAAAAAGTTAATGAGTGCCCCTTTCTTTTATACGGTATGAAAGTTGTCACATATGTGGCGTTACATGTGTCACTTTTTTTTTGTACTTTTTAATACAAATAAAATTAATAAAATGGAAAAAAAAATTAATGGCTAGAAAATTCTAAATAAAAAAAAAATTACCAGGAATAAATTAGTTTAAAAAAAGATTATGATTGCACTCTTTTGTGTTACAGTATGAAATGTGTCCCATACTGTAGGTGGAGTTTTTTTTTATTGTACTTTTTATTACAAACAAAAAGAACAAAAAAATATTAATAGCTAAAAAATTGAAATAAAAAGTCCCTGGGAAAATGTTAGTTAAAAAACGTTATGATTTTACTCCCTTGTTTTCCAGTATGAAATCTGTCACCTAGGTGGAGTCGCACTTTAAAACAAGGGCCATTCATAAAATTCTCTTTTACGCGTTGCTGAGCTTTTTCCGCCTGGCGCACACACTGCTCTATTCTAGTCCAGGCAGGGAAATAATAATAACCGCAATAGACAAACTTCTCCCGATGAGGTCACTTTGGTTGACAGACGGCTAAATATGGAGAAGTGTACATTCACACACATGGTGTAGTGATTATTCACATCTGGCTGCAGACAGTGCAGGAGGCTTCCTCGTGTTGTTGGGTCACACCCCGATGATGGGAGGAGGGAGTGGTGGTGGGGGGGGGGGGATATTATGTATAAATACTTGGCCGGGACAATCCACACTGCACATCAGCCTACAGCTGGAGAAAGTACAAAGTACAACTCCGCTCATATCGCCCCGGGATCCTCCGTCTCTGGATATTACAAGTCTCTACGTTGCTACAAGATGATCATAAACATGCAGTGAGTATTCTGAAGAGGAACTTTGTTCTTTTTTTTTTATAATTTTACGCAATACTAATTTTTTAGTTATTATTATGGCTTTTACAAATTTTCATCAATTCTTTAAAACTATTGGTGGCCATACACTATACACAATCTGATTGTACAATGTCCTTTATATCTACTAAGACTAGGAGGACACATCTCAACAACCCATTTCATTTAAAATGTTTACATTTATTTTTATTTTTTTGCATTGGATGGAATATCGAAATTTAAAAGGTTCTAAATGTTCATGGAGACAGCAATACAAATAACTTTCCAAGGTTAGAATCTCTGCCCAATTTTTATTGCTGTCTCCATGAACATTTAGAACCTTTTAAATTTCGATACTATTAATGTAATACTTTGAGCATGTCAAGACTGGCTATTGTAGATAAATGGCTGTTCGGGGGGCCTGTTCTTCTAAGCAGAATGTTTTACAACGTCCCTATCTGAACATGCGTTATCCATGACACCTGGCCATTCAATTCATCCTCCAGGGAGCGCTAATAATGGAAGACTTGCACTAGGATTCTATGGTAGAACTCCAACAGGTAGGGTGGATGAATGCAAGGTCCACCTCCTCCATTCAGAGGGGTTTCCATTGATGAACACTGTATTACAACTTCTATGAATGAAGGATATGCTGATTAATGCAAGGTCCACCTCCTCCATTCATAGAAAGGTTTCCATTGATGGATGCTGTAGTACAACTTCTCTAAACGGAGGATAGGCTGATTAATGCAAGGTCCACCTCCTCCAACTATAGAAAGGTTTCCATTGATGGACACTGTATTACAACTTTTATGAATGAAGGAGAGGCTGATCAATGCAAGGTCCAGCTCCTCCATTCATAGAGAGGTTTCCATTGATGGACCCTGTAGTACAGCTTCTATGAACAGAGGACATGCTGATGTATACAAGGTCCACCTCCTTCACCCATAGAGAGGTTTCCATTGATGGACACTGTATTACATCTTCTATAAATGAAGGATAGGCTGAAAAATGCAAGGTCCAGCTCCTCCAATAATAGAGAGGTTTCCATTGATGGACACTGTATTACAACTTCTATGAATAAAGGATAGGCTGATTAATGCAAGGTCCAGCTCCTCCAATAATAGAGAGGTTTCCATTGATTGATGGACACTGTATTACAACTTCTATGAACCGAGCATAGGCTGATTAATGCAAGATCCAGCTCCTCCATTCATAAAGAGGTTTCCATTGATGGACGCTGTATTACAACTTCTATGAATGAAAAATAGGCTGATCAATGCAAGGTCCAGCTCCTCCATTAATAGAAAGGTTTCCATTGATGAACACTGTATTACAACTTCTATGCATGAAGGAGAGGCTGATCAATGCAAGGTCCAGCTCCTCCATTCATAGAGAGGTTTCCATTGATGGACCCTGTATTACAGATTCTATGAACAGAGGACACGCTGATGCATACAAGGTCCACCTCCTTCATCCATAGAGAGGTTTCCATTGATGGATGCTGTAGTACAACTTCTATGAACGGAGGATAGGCTGATCAATGCAAGGTCCACCTCCTCCATCCATAGAGAGGTTTCCATTGATGGACACTGTATTACATCTTCTATGAATGAAGAATAGGCTGATGAAATCAAGGTCCAGCTCCTCCATTAATAGAGAGGTTTCCATTGATGGACACTGTATTACATCTTCTATGAATGAAGAATAGGCTGATGAAATCAAGGTCCAGCTCCTCCATTAATAGAGAGGTTTCCATTGATGGACACTGTATTACAACTTCTATGAATGAAGGATAGGCTGATTAATGCAAGATCCAGCTCCTCCATTCATAGAAAGTTTTCCATTGATGGACACTATAGTAAAACTTCCTAACCAGCGCAGCACTGGAAGGCTACGGCTGCGGGGTGGGGGGGGGGGAGGACTTCCTATTTCAACTAAAAGAGCAGCCACTAACACAAGGGATGCTTCTCATTGAATGCAAGTACTGTAATTTATGCTGATTAACAAAAATAACCTTAGGCTTTTAAATTTAAGGCAACGTACTAAGATAAGTATTTGAGCTTCCCTTGCTTAACTCTTGGCCTTGGAACAAGCATTTGAAAGTCAAAGTGAAGTCCAAGTTCAGTCCAAGTTCCTGGGCTTCATATTTTCTTCCTGGTCAGACTCAGGAAATACTGAAGCCATTGGATCAGCATGACAGTCAGGCAACAAACATTTTCAGAAGGAGAAGTCAGCATTGCCATCCTCCATATCCTTTAACTACAAGTTTCCTTTTTTATTATTAATGCATGTATTACCTGGAATAACCCTGCGTGATTCTTCCTCAATTTCCTCCTCACCAATCTCTCCCACTCTGTTCACAAAATGTACTTTCATAAGATAGAATTAAGTTGTGGGAGGAACAAACTGTACCTGTTAGGAGCGATCTTTTGTAAACCACGCACAGGTCTAAAGCTTTTTTATCTTATTTTATTAGGTTGTTGTTGACATTTTTGTTATTATTATTTTTATTACTATTGTTATTTTAATTTTAATACTATAATGTCATTATTATTTTTTTTATAATATAATAATATTTAATTATAAAAATGTAATAATGATATTACATTGAACAAAAATATTTAATTATAAAAATGTAATAATGATATTACATTGAAATAATAAAAAAAAGTATTACTATTAATAATATTAATAGTAGTATTAGTATTAGCTATGTACAGGCTCCAGGAATGCCAGGAATTAGTATTTTCTTTTGAATATGATTACTATAATCTCATTTATCATATTTTATAATTAAAATATTTTTATATTTAATTATAATACTTTACCAATGGTAATAATAATTATATTGAAATAATAAAAACAATAACAATTATTATTATAATTATTATTATTATCTATAAACAGGTTCCACCGAAAATGGGCAGTGGCTGGGTCTGCCTATTGGGCATTTTAAGGGGTTGTAAAGGAATTTTTTTTTCCCTAAATAGCTTCCTTTACTTTAGTGCAGTCCTCCTTCACTTGCCTCATCCTTCCATTTTGCATTTAAATGTCCTTATTTCTTCTGAGAAATCCTCACTTCCTGTTCTTCGGTCTGTAACTCACCACCGTAATGCAAGGCTTTCTTCCTGGTGTGGAGAAAGCCTCTTGAGGGGGGAGGGGGCGAGCAGGCAAGTCAGGACACTCTCTACTTTGCAGATAGAGAAAGGAGCTGTGTGTTAGTGGGCGTCCTGACACTCCTGCTCGCCCCCTCCCCCCTCAAAATGCTTTCTCCACACCAGGGAGAAAGCCTTGCATTACTGTGTGTAGTTACAGACAGAAGAACAGGAAGTGAGGATTTCTCAGAAGAAATAAGGACATTTAAATGCAAAATGGAAGGATGAGGTAAGTGAAGGAGGACTGCACTAAGGTAAAGGAAGCTATTCAGGGGAATTTTTTTTTTTCTTTACAACCCCTTGAATACTTGGCCTCAATTAAGTACTATCAAGTACTGTCAGTGTTGCCCTAATGCAACCATATCAATACAAATCTGCCCTGAAAAAACTGAAAGAACTGCATTCCCTTATAAAATGTTGATGTACTGTAAGTAACGCGGATAACGAGCATTTTGAAAGACAAGCAACTTTTTTTTTTTTAATTCTGATTCAGTTTGCGAGTGTTGTCTCGCAAAACAAGCAGAATTCAAGCTAATGGGGCCTGCAGTATCGCATTTGGCCTGAGGTGCAGGGGCGCTGGAGCCGAGCAGAGCCGTTTGGAAATTCTCAGAAATACTCTGAATAACTCAGTTCCCGGGTGTTTCCAAAGGTTTACGAGGTCAGCCAAGCTGTGTTTCCGAGACTCCCTGGCACCCCCCCCCCCCATCTCTGGCCACATGCGGTATTGCACGACATTGAAGTCAATGCGGAACAAATTATTTTCGTTTCCATTGACTTCTATGGGGAAACTCGCTTTGATATGCAAGTACTGTGGATTACGAGAATTCTCCTGGAACGGATTATGCTCGTAATCCGAGGTTCCACTGTATAAGTAATAGATGTAAATATTTCTAATACTTTTTTTAATTGTTTCAAATCTGAGGACCAATTACAGGTCCAGCGCTTGTTAGTTGTGTTTGCATGCAATGTTAAAATGACCTTCACTTACACTTAGATCACATCAAGTGAACCTGAGATTTGTCCATGCAGGGCAAGGTAACAGGTAACAGGGTCACTTTAATAGCAGTTCCCATCAGACAACTTTCTTGTGGACTCACTCCCATTCCTCCCATTTGACAGTGCTGATGCTTGACGAATGGCTGCTCATGCCCACAGCACTGTCACCTGGTGAGAAGAAAATCCTCAAACGTGTCTAAGCTCAAAGTCAAAACTCTCACAGGACTTTTTCCCTTTGCTCCTAGACGCCCAAGAAAAGCAATGGGGGAGCAAAGGGAAGGCGAATATAAACTGATGGTGGGGTCGGCTTTGAAATTGATAAATTTAAGCATGTTAATGCTTATTTTTGTATTTTTACAGGCTATTGGCACTTACCTTTCTGTCATGGACAGCGGCAGCTCTACGCCCAAACACCCTGAATAAAGTGGCCCAGAGGGATGCTGGTTTTGGCCTTCGTTTGTTCCAGGAGGTTCTGCGGGAGCACAAACATAAAAATTTGGGGTTCTCACCTTATGGCGCTACCTCTGCATTGAACATCCTTCAGTCCGGGGCAGATGGGGAGACACTGGAAGAATTTCGGACAGCTCTTAATTATGGATACTCTGGTAAGCCAATGGGCATTTTTTTAGGTGAATCTCACTGTTTATAACAGACTTTCTCAACCTTTTTAATCATAGAGGAACCCTTGAAATCAATTTCAGATATTTAGAGTATCCCTGCTAAAAATTATTATCTCTTAAATAGATCATCATATTATAGATACACCACATTGGTGGTCAGTGGAAACCATACCATGTGGTCAGTGTGGTTTCCTCAAAGTTTGGTAGACAATGGAAGGAATGACCCTTACATTGGTGGTCATTGGGAAAAATTAGCCTTACACTGGTGATCAGTGGAAAGAATGACCATTACATTGGTGGTCAGGGTGGAAATAACGCTTACATTGGTAGTGAGTGGGAAGAATGACCATTACATCGGTGATCAGTGGGAAGAATGTTCCTTACATTGGTGATCAGTGGGAAGAATGACCCTTACATTGGTTATCAGTGGGAAGAATTACCCTTACACTGGCGATCAATTGGAAGAATGATCCTTACATTGGTGATCAGTGGAAAGAATCACCCTAAAATTGGTGGTCAGTGGGAAGAATGACAATTACATTGGTAATCAGTGGGAAGGATGTCCCTTACATTGGTGATGAGTGGGAAGAATGCTCCTTACATTGGTGATCACTAGAAAGAATGACCCTTACATTGATTATTAGTGGGTTGAATGTGCCTTACATTGGTGGTCAGTAGGAAGAATGACCCTTACATTGGTGGTCAGTGGGAAGAATGACCCTTACATTAGAAATTCTGTAATTCGGTGGGAAGATTGTTTCCCTTACAGACTGTTAACACGATCATTGGTGCCAGTGGTTTCTTACCTAAAAAACAAGCTGAGAAGTTCTACTGGCCCCATGCCGCTGGCTCTGTGAAGTATGATTGATGCTGGACACCTGACATTGATTTCAGTGTTGAGTTTAACTGTAAGTATGAATTCCACTTACTCTCGTATTCTTGCTCCTTTAGAAAGAACGGTGTCTACTGCTCTTCGCAAAATCCGCCATCAAATTAGCGGCTCCAATGTCTCCGGTGAACACTCCACAAGGGTGAATTTAGCTGATGGACTTTTCGTACAACGGGACCTTGACTTGACTCCAGGCTTCCTGAAAAGATTCCAGGCGATCTTCCAGCGCCATGTAGCCCAGATCAACTTTACAGACCCATTGCAAGCTAAGGATATCTTGAACAAATGGGTGGAGAACCAAACCGATGGTGAGAAGGCCGTTGAAAGCTGAGTTTAGGGTTCTGAATATTTAGGACATTGGATAATTTGACTTATTTAGAGAGTTTTTTCAGCCTATAAGATTTTGCTTTCACCATAATGACACCCAAGTCAAACTGACTATGTTGTTTTGTACCTGCAAGGAAATGTTTGATGGATGTCAAACCATGGACCCATTTGTGGTCTTTGTCTGCAATCTTAAGAGCAAACCTGTGTTTTACCTATTCAAGGCTAAGTAACAGGTTTGCTTTCATTCCCTCCCCAACATAAACACATTCTTCCTTTGCCCCCCCACTACTCTGTATGTATAGTGCAGGGAGTCAAAGTAAATACCTGGTACAGCCATGTATGGAGGAGCATGCTCCATGTGACACTGGGCCAAACAGTGCTTTCACGTAGTCGTAGGGAGTCCTTAGCCCTGTATGAGATATGACTCCAGCAACTCATAGCTTACCTAGGACCTTTCTTTCGCTCACATAGCCTGAGCAGTGGTGCAGAGGACAGAGGGTTTGCATAAGCTGCATAGACAAAGTAGAGAGTCCCTTTATTGACTTATTTTAAAGGTACAAGCTTCAGGCTGTCATCCTTATCCTTCACTAATGGTGGTGTCACTGACCTGACACAAATGTGCATACCAGGTGACTCTCAAAGAACAGTAATTAATCAAAGTGTTGGCATAGAGTGACATATATAGCATCAGGTTGGTTCACACTGCAAATGTTGGAGAACAAGTAGGGCAAAGCCAATCAGACTTCCGCAGAATCTTTCCAAGGCAATTGCAAACAGGTCCGTGGGTGTGATCTCCTTATACCTTCACTGAAAGGTACACAAGGGACATTTCAATACCTTTGAAAGTAACAGAGGATTTAATGATAACCTTTATGCTTTAGGTTTGCTTCACACTGACCAATGTCTGCTTATGTTGTAGGAATGATAAAGGACTTATTGGAAAGCAATTCCATTTCACCACTGACCCGACTGGTCTTACTCAGCGCTGTTAGTTTCAATGGAAAATGGGCCATCCCATTCCCAGAAAAGGCCACTCACAGTAGGCCATTCTACCGTTCCGATGGATCTGAGGTCCAAACCCAAATGATGGCCAATACCGCCAAGTACAACTGTAGTAAGTATTGACCAACAGGATATTTCCATTAAATTCATTACAGTAGATATTACCAGGCAGGGACTAATTTAACAGTATAATAAATTCTCTTGTCCCTTAGGTGAATTCGAAACTCCAGATGGAGAGTATTATGATGTCATTGAGCTTCCATATGAAGGGGGGGACCTCAGCATGTTGATAGCTGCGCCTTATGAGAAACGTGTACCACTGTCCGCCATCACGAACATCCTGACTCCAGAGCTCATCAACCAATGGAAAGCCAGTATGCAGAAATTAACCCGTCTCCTGGTTTTGCCTAAGTAAGGATTATCCCATGTCTTTTCATAGTCTGATCCCAATAAATTTTTACTTAAAACTGATATTTGGTGCAGCAGAGCTGAAACACAAAGTCTACATTTTAAAAGGGTCCCAGAAGGGTCACAATAGGGGGCTGTCCCAAATCTCAAATGTTTTAGCCATTCTAATTGTGTCACCATGCTAAGCTTTGCTTGGGACAGCATTCAGGACAAACTGGGAAAAACAACAATGTTCTGTTCCACCTACAGCTTGAGAATCTATTTTGTTTGGAGATGTTCTTTAAAAATAGAACTCTACTAATTTTAATTTCCATGAAAACTGAACCCAGTGCAGTTTTAGGGGTAAATGACCCAACACTTTTTGGGGCCTCAAACAGTCACATACAGGAAGAACTGAAGGAAGGTCACTTTACCCAAAAATTTAATTTTAGTCCAACTGGGAGAGCAGGAGCCCCTTAAATGTCCAAAGCAGGTGTTTAGACTTGGTCCTCAAGAGATAGAAGAAACTGCATGGAAGTTCAACACTCTAGCATCTAATAAACAATGAAACACCAATGTCCCTTTAGTTAATTATGACCAACATCTACATGTAATTACTTTCATTGTAGGGGTTGGGCACAGATGTACACCCACCATGTCCACTGATGTCCTATACACCATCTGGTGCACCTGTGCATGGTAGCCAATCAGCTTCTGACTTCAGCGTGTTCAATTAAACTTTGACAAAAAAGAAAACTGGAAGCTGATTGGTTACTATGCAGAGCTGCACCAAATTTTGCACTATCAAGTTTTAGTAAATGAACCTCAACGGGTGTCTGGACTGGGAGACCAACTAAGCTCCATATTAACAAACAAAAAATAAAAAAATAAAACAAGATTGTTAGTAGGCTGTATATGGGGATCAATACAACTCTGATGTTTTAAAATGAGTTTAGACTATAGATCTTGAAAGTCATGCCGTGTACACACGATCAGAAATTCCGACAAGAAAAGTCCAATGTGAGCTTTTTGGCGGAAATTCCGACCGTATGTATGCTCCATCTGACTTTTTCTGTCAGAATTTCAGCCAACAAAAGATAGAGAGCAGGTTCTCTATTTTTCAGACGGAAAAAGTTTCTATCGGAAAAACTGCTCTTCTGTATGAAATTCCGACGTGCAAAAAAACATGCATGCTCAGAATCAAGCCAAACTGCCTATTGAACTTCATTGATCTCGGCTCGTCGCACGTGTTGTACGTCACCGCGTTCCTGACAGTCGGAATTTCTGATAAGATTTGTGTGACCGTGTGTATGCAACACAAGTTTGAGCCAACATTCCGTCAGAAAAAAATCCACGGTTTTCTTGTCGAAATTTCCGATTGTGTGTACACGGCAGGCCCGGACTGGGACAAAAAATAGGCCCGGGCATCTTAGACTAAGTAGCCCCGGGGGGGCGTGGCGGTTAATGATGGGATGTGGGGTTCCAGCACCTTGTACCTCTGGACCCCTTTACTTTACACAGCACCCTGCACCTCTGGGACCCCTTTACATTACACAGAACCTTGCACCTCTGGACCCCTTTACATTACACAGCACTCTGCATCTCTGGCCCCCTTTACATTACACAGAACCTTGCACCTCTGGACCCCTTTACATTACACAGCACTCTGCATCTCTGGCCCCCTTTACATTACACAGAACCTTGCACCTCTGGACCCCTTTACATTACACAGCCCCCCACAGTTTGGTACACAGACACCCCCCTGCATGTTAAACTGGGGGAGACGTGACATGCGGCCCACCGGGCAAATGCCTGGTATGCCCTATGGCCAGTCTGGGCCTGGTACGCGGCATAACCCTATAGTGAGAGACAACGGAGGGTTCACTGCAGATGTTTCCTTTGGTAAATTCTAATTACCTGGTTATAGGTAGATCAGTTTTTAAACTGACCCTAACATTTTAATCTGCATGCTTGATCTGGGTCCATAAGTGCTAAAGCCAGCGCCAGCCTGCAATTAGCATTTAAGTATGGTAGATCTGCGATGGTAGCCTCGTATTTTTCTTCAAATCCTTCTGAATACGATATTAATAATCTCTCTTGTCCTCAGATTTTCTCTGGTCAGTGAGGTCAATCTGAAGACTCCTCTTGAGCGCCTCGGCATTGAAGACATGTTCTCAGAGGAAAAAGCCGACTTCAGCCGCTTGTCAAGTAAGTAACCGGAAAAATTAATTAATGGGGAAGAGCATAGCAGAGCTTGCTTCTTAGCAGTGTTGGGTTAGGAATTTGCTTCATTTTCTAATAGAACAATCTATTTTTTTTTCCCACTAAAGATGAAAGGCCACTGTATGTGTCAGAAGCATTCCAGAAAATCAAAGTTGAAGTGACGGAAAGTGGAACAAGAGCTTCAGCTGCTACAGGTAAGAGGTCAAGTCTTTACTGGTATCAAATGAGGCCATGGTCTTCATTAGAGTTACCAGCTAGTATGAGGGCTTATCTGAATATAAAGTGAATGGAATGTTTAGGCAGGCCCTCGTAGGAAGGAAATTGTACATTCCATCTGAGGGTTGTGTGGCCACCTACATCTCACCAGCATTTATAAAATGGTCCTGAATTTCAGGATATGAGAATGCAGTCTTACTGTTCACATAGCTCCCAACTGTCAGGCCCCGTACACGCGACCGAGTTTCTCGGCAGAATTCAGCCAGAAACTCGATCGAAGCTGGATTCTACCGAGAAACTCGTCGGGCCAAATAGAGAACATGTTCTCTATTTCCTCGTTGTTCAATGAGGAAAGTCGGCCCGCCGGGATCCTCGGCGGCTTCAACACTGAACTCGACGAGGAACTCGATGTGTTTGGCACGTCGAGTTCCTCGGATGTGTGAACGGGGCCTCACTGACTTGGAGGGACTGTCCCTGATTTAGAGCAATGTCATTATTTCCCCCTCATTTTGTTCTAATCTATAAAGTTGTATAAAAAATTCACTTTTTATCTTTCAAAAGGTGCTTCCCAGTGCTAAACCTTTCATCCAAATTATAAATTGCTCTATTTATACAATTTAAAAGCCAATATAAAGGAATAGTAGTGGTAAAAACAGTCCCTTGTAGATTCAATTAGCCTTTTTTTTTTAGTTCTCCTTTAAGGGGGTGTGGCGGGGGGTGTGTCCTATGCCTATATACACTTGCCAGTAGGTGTCCCTTATTCCCATCTCAAAATATTGGGAGGTATGCTGTTCCCAGCGCTGCCTCTGTATGCCAAGAGGGGAAAATTGCAGAGATCCATGTAAAATACTTTAAATACATAAAACATACTGAAATCTAACAAGATATATGGTGGTGGAGTGCTGCACCCTTTGATAGGTAGATATCAAAGTTAGTATCCAACTTTTAAAGGCAACTCTCAACTATGGTGCCCTACATAAGTGTTTCTGAACCTTGTTGAGGTCAGTGTCCAGTAAATACTTCCAAAATCTTTAATGCCCGAACAGTAAAAAATAAAGTATAGGAATACAAAATATGTATTGAAATTCTGTAAGACCCTAAAAGGGGCTGGGTGTCACGATAAGGGGATAGAAGGTCTACAGGGCGTTAGGAGATTCTGAAGACTTGGTGGTCCTGCAGGCAATGAGGTTTCTGGAGAAAGCTAGGGGCAACTGTGAGGCATGGAGGGGCTTGGGGTCTCTCCCAGGAAGCTGGGGGTTTTGTGGGAGATTGGAAGGCACTGCTGGGGGACTCGGGCACACTGTGGGACACTTTTGGGGGTACTATGGGGGACTCTGTGGGAGGGTGGCTGGGGGCACTATGGGAAGTTGGTAGGAAGTGTGGGGACTTTCTGGGGTCTGGAGGCACTGTGGGACACTGTTGGGGGTACTATGAGGGGCCAGAGGCTCTGTTTGCACTATGGGAAGTTGGCAGGAAGTGTGGGGACTCTTTGGGGCCTGGAGGCACTGTGGGACACTGTTGGGGGCACTATGAGGGGCTGGAAGCTCTGTGAGAGGGGGGCTGGGGTCACTATGGGAAGTTGTCAGGAAGTGTGGGGACTCTTTGGGGCCTGGGGGCACTGTGGGACACTGTTGTAGGCACTGTGAGGGGCTGGATTCTCTGTGGGAAGGGGGTCTGGGGGCACTATGGGAAGTTGGCAGGAAGTGTGGGGACTCTTTGGGGCCTGAGGGCACTGTGGGACACTGTTGGGGGCACTGTGAGGGGCTGGATTCTCTGTGGGAAGGGGGTCTGGGGGCACTATGGGAAGTTGGCAGGAAGTGTGGGGACTCTTTGGGGCCTGAGGGCACTGTGGGATACTGTTGGGGGCACTGTGAGGGGCTGGATTCTCTGTGGGAAGGGGGTCTGGGGGCACTATGGGAAGTTGGCAGGAAGTGTGGGGACTCTTTGGGGCCTGAGGGCACTGTGTGACACTGTTGGGGACACTATGAGGGGCTGGAGGCTCTGTAGGGGCACTATGAGAAGTTGGCAGGCAATGTGGGGACTCTTAAGGGCCTGAGGGCACTGTGAGCTATTGAAGGGCACTGTAGGCCATTATGGTTGAATGGCACTTTGGGAGTTGTGAGACACTTTGGGAGGTTAGGGGATCTGCAGCTAACTGGAGGCAGCCACGGCCCTGTTCTAGAGGGTCCTGAAGTATTCCAGAGTACAATAAAAGAATGAGAGCATCACAAAAACTTGAATGAGTCCAATGAAATATTATTTTTTCACTACAAAAGGTAAAAAAGCCGACACATTTTGTGATCTCACAACACCTTTCATCAGGGCCTGAATGCTGACTGTAAATTTTAGATGATACTGAACAATAGCTGCAAAGTCAACAGATCAATGTGACTAAGTAAATATAGCTCCTCAGTGCAGAGTGAAAAGCATCGGGTTTTAGAAGAATTAGCATATAAAACAAAAGTCATCAATATATTTGCCCTAGTAGGGCTGCACAGATATGGTTACTAATATGTCAATCTTTCCACAGCTGCGATTCTGCTGGCTCGTATGGCTCCTCTTGAAGTGATCATGGACCATCCTTTCTTGTTCCTCATCCGACACAACCCAACAGGTGAGGCATGCTCTAATTCCCATAGTAGTGTAAGTTGTATGCCCTATGAATACAGCAGTCCTCTCATTTAAAGTGGTTGTAAAGACTGAAGGTTTTTTTTACCTTACTGCATTCAGCTCTTCCCTAATACTTACCTGAGCCTTATCTCAATCCAGTGATGTGCATGAGAGCCGAGGCTCTCCCGGGTCTCTACCTCCCCATTGGCTGAGTGCCAATCACAGGCAGTGATGAGGAAGTGGGGGGGCAGGACTGAACCACACTCTGTGTGTCCCATAGACATACAGAAGCGGCCTGGGAGTAAGCAAGCTGCTTGGTCTGGGGGAAAGAGGGAGGGGCCAGAAACACTGGCGGGGGGACCCGAGAAGAGGAGGCTCAGGGCTGCTCTGTGCAAATCACTACACAAAGCAGGTAAGGAAGATGTGCTTATTATTTTAAAGAAAAAAATTGAACCTTAAAGCCCTGTACACACGATCGGATATCTGATGGAATCTAATCCGATAGATTTTTTCGTCGGATATCCGATGAAGCTGACTTTCATCAGTCTTGCCTACACACCATCAGTCAAAAATCCGTTTGTGCCAAAACGTGGTGACGTAAAACACGAGCCGAAAAAAATGAAGTTCAATGCTTTCGAGCATGTGTCGACTTGATTCTGAGCATGCGTGGATTTTTATCCGATGGAGTTCCACACAGACGATCGGATTTTTTTAGCGTTTTTTTATCCATAGGAGAAATTTAAAACATGTTCTATTTATTTATTTATTTTTAACTGATTTTAACTTGTAAACACCAAGGGCCAGATCCACATACATTTCGATCGGCGCAGCCTATCAGAGATACACTACGCCGCCATACCTTACCTGGCGTATATTCGAATCCTCAGCAAGTTCGCGCCGTAAGTTACGGCGGCATAGTGTATTTCTGGCGGCGGATTTCAAATTGGGCGGGTTGGGGGCGGGTTTCATTTAAATGAAGCGCGTCCCCGCGCCAAATGAACTGCGCATGCGTCGTCCCGAAATTTCCCGCCGTGCATTGTGCTAAATGACGTTGCTAGGACGTCATTTTTTTAACTTTTCACGGACGACTTACGCAAAAAATAAAAAAAATTCTAATTTCAACGCGGGGACGACGGCCATACTTAACATGGAAAGTCTATCTATACGCCATAAAATACCAGCTTTAACTATACGCCGGAAAAAGCCGACGTTAGAAACAGCGACGGCCGCGTGTACGTTCGTGGATCGTCGTAAATCGCTAATTTGCAAACCCGACGCGGAAAACGATGCGAACTCCACCCAGCGGGCGCCGAAGTATTGCATCTAAGATCCGAAGGCGTATGCCTGTCGGATCTTACCCAGATGCCGTCGTACCTTGGTTTGAGGATTCAAACTAAAGATACTACGCGGGAAATTTGAAAGTACGCTGGCGTATGAGTAGATACGCCGGCGTACTTCGTCTGTGGCTCTGGCCCCAAATTTCAAAACGGGGGTCAGTCTTTAAGTGGTCATTTCTCTCAAGTTGACTGTAGTAGGTGAAGTTGATTAGAGGTTTTGACAACTTCGGTGGTGAGAACTTCAAGTGTTTCAAGTTAGCTTTGGGGTTTTTACAGTCATTGTCCATAACACTAAATAAATGAAAAGTCCCCCCAAGGAGTGTTTAGGACCCTCTTGCAATGGCCCTAGCCTAGCAGAAGCTGGAACTGACATTCATAGCTCACTACAAGAGAAAAAAATATATATTCATTTATTTTTAATTTATTTTTTGTATTTTTTTATTATTATTATTATTATTATTATTATTATTATTATTATTATTTTTATTATAAAATCATTTTAGTAATAGAGTGGATGTAAAAATATGCATTGTACTTTACGACATTGAGATACAACGTCTCTTATTCTTTCTTTTAGGTACACTGCTGTTCATAGGACAAGTCATGGAGCCATGAGTCTAGTGCCATCTAGTGATGATATTCAGTACCTCACCTCCATCACCTTTTGACCAGCGATAGTGAAAAGTCGCTACGGCTGAGAGAAGCTTTGATTCTAAAGGAGCTTGAAGGACTACTAAGGGGGGAAATGTGGAGCCACGGGTAGTGTGAATGTGTGAGCTGTATGAAGTGTGTGAGCTATAAAATAAATGATTATATTTGTTAATTGAGATTTATATTGCTGAGTATGACATTTTTATACTGTTTGTATATTTAATAAATCTATTTATTTATATTTTACCTCGGCCTTGTATGTGACGTGTATTATCATCAATGGAAGGGGGAAAAAAATTGATAAACATTTTCACAACGACTGTGAAACTCAACATTGTGACCTTATAGGGGGTTTACACTTGGGGGCGCTGCTGTAACCTATGGGAATAGGCCTTTGAACCTTTCATTGCCAGGGCAGTTGTTCTGCATTTTTTGCACACATGTTTGGAAAATAACTATACTAGAAGTATAGATAAACACCGCGCTACTATAAAAAACTTATAAAATGCAGCCAACACCACGGAATGGATCAATTCCGAAAAACAAACAAAATAAAACATAAAGTGTAGCGCTAATTATAAGTGGGATAAAGGATTGGGTATATTAATAATTAACCAATCATTGAAAAGTGTCCGTATGAAACACATTAAAGTAGTCCATAAAAAACTGTGAAAAAATTAATAATAAATGAATCCTCAAAATTCAGTTCACAGTGGATAAATGTGCAAAATAAACTTCAATAAAGAAATGGTAATAAATCTTCATAGGTAAAAAAGATGTATAAATCCAGCACCGAAATGAATGGAGGCTTACCAGAAGCTGTGGACCCAGAATAGGCATATACCTAGTGGGTCATTTGCGCTTTAAAGTTGATGATACCAGCGAGGAGGTGAAGTCCAACACAGGATCAGGTGAAAGTCGGTTCAGAAGCACCTTGTATTAGGTTGTAGACTTGGGTCCATATGGAGGTTCAGACACCCAATACAACGGAAGTTAGAAAAAAGAAGGCAAAAATGCACATAGTGTAAATCCGTTTAAAAGTTTACTTGATAGCAAAATCAAAAAATGGGTTACACTCACATTTTCAGCATTGGTAACAGGCATGTAACAAAGAGCAGTATTGTCAGCAAATTCCCGACATGTTTCAATCTAAACGATCATCAAGGGGCACTTATACACCTTCCTGCCCAATTTTCAGCTTTCAGCGCTCTCACATTTTGAATGACAATTGCGCGGTCATGCAACGCTGTACCCAAACAACATTTTTATCATTTTTTTCCCCACAAATAGAGCTCTCTTTTGGTGGTATTTGATCACCTCTGGGGGTTTTTCTTCGTTTCTGTTACAAAACTTTGTAAATAAGTACGTTTTCTCCTGATGAGGCTGCACTGACTGGCACTGATGAGGCAGTACTGATTAGCACTGATGAGGTGGCACTGATAAGCAGCATGGATAGGTGACACTGATGGGCACTCATAGGCAGCACTGATAGGTGGAGCTGATGGGCACACATAGGTGGCACTGATGAGCACTTATAGGTGGCACTGGAGAACACATATAGGCGGCAATGATGGGCAGCAATGATAGATGGCACTGTTAGGCAGCACTGATCAGAGGCTCTGGCATTCAACACAGATAGGCACAGAGTGCCATCCCTAATGGGCAATGATTGCCATCCCTGGTGGGCTCTAGTGGGCTTACCTGATTGTCATGGAGGGGCATCCCTGGTGGCCATGGGTGGGCTTCCCTGGTAGTCCTGGGTGGGCATCCTTGGGGGCTGCACTGGTAATAAATCAGTGCAGACCCTTCCTGTCAGGAGAGCAGCCGGTCGCCTCTCCTCTACCGGCGTCTATCAGTGCGAGCAGTTAAAGAGTAAAGGCCGATACATGGCTTTTCTGGTTTACACTGTGATCAGCTGTGATCGGACACAGCTGATCACATGGTAAAGAGCCTCTGTCAGGCTGACACACCACACCACCGGTCGCCGCTCTGCATGACCCCATGGGCATGTGCTGGCTTGTTATCCTGCTGGATGTCATATGATGCCCAGTCAGGATGACTGAACCACCGCCCGGCCCTCATTCTGCTATAGGCTGGGCGGAAAGTGGTTAAAAAAAAAAGATGCAGAGCTCACCTGTCACCAGAGATGCAGTTTTCTACTTGCCACCAGAGATGCAGAGCTCACTTGTCACCAGAGATGCAGAGCTCACCTGTCACCAGAGATGCAGTTTCTACTTGCCACCAGAGATGCAGAGCTCACTTGTCACCAGAGATGCAGAGCTCACTTGTCATCAGAGATGCAGAGCTCACTTGTCACCAGAGATGTAGAGCTCACTTGTCACCAGAGATGCAGAGCTCACTTGTCACCAGGGATGCAGAGCTCACTTGTCACCAGAGATGTAGAGCTCACTTGTCACCAGAGATGCAGAGCTCACTTGTCATCAGGGATGAAGTTTGCTACTTGCCACCAGAGATGCAGAGCTCACTTGTCCCCACAGATGCAGAGCTCACTTGCCACCAGAGATGCAGAGCTCACTTGTCACCAAAGATGCAGAGCTCACTTGTCACCAGAGATGTAGAGCTCACTTGTCACCAGAGATGCAGAGCTCACTTGTCACCAGAGATGAAGTTTGCTACTTGCCACCAGAGATGCAGAGCTCACTTGTCACCACAGATGCAGAGCTCACTTGTCACCACAGATGCAGAGCTCACTTGCCACCAGAGATGCAGAGCTTACTTGTCACCACAGATGCAGAGCTCACTTGTCACCAGAGATGAAGTTTGCTACTTGCCACCAGAGATGCAGAGCTTATTTTGTAACCAGATGCAGCATGTTACTTGTCACCAAGATGCAGCTTGCCATCAGATTCTGAGACCTCCATGCTGCTTTACCGCCACTAGAGGTCCAGGGACGGCATTTAGATGTTGTCTCCGCCGCCATTTTTGCAAAGAGCATCTCTCATGGAGGGCCAAGGGGGAACAAACAAGAGGCGGAGTCCGGGTAGCAATGAAAGCGGCTGCCAATAGAAATGGAGCTGTCCCCCGCACCGCAGCCTGGCCCACAACCCGGGCTCCACCTCTTGTTTCTTCCCCACCTCGGCCTCAAGGAGAGCTGCTCTTCACAAAAATAGCGGCAACCCCGGATCTCTAGCGGCGGCAAGGGTCGATTTATCACAGAGCACCGGGAAAAAGCCCATTTCCCATGAATTTTCCTGGGACATGGTAAGACCAGGATTTAGATTTAGATTTACCGTGAATGTCCTGAGAAAATCTGGACTGTTGGTAAGTATGCATGCCTGAGCGGACTGGGTGAGAGCAGTCTGGGATGGATGCAGAGTGAGCCTGGGAGGACTGTGGAGTCTTAGCCAGAGGTGCTAGAGAAAGGGGCAGCTGCAGCTAGGTGGACTGGCAGTGCCTGAAGAGGTGGTGCTGGGATCAGTAGCCAGGGGAACAGCTGGGCACTAGGAATTTGCTACACAAACAAGGGGCCTGTGGTCCCTGCCTGTAAAGGGCATTTGCTATTTGTCTGATCATCAGAACAGTGCCAGCTGGTCCTGGGAGTTGTCATTCTACAATCAAGCTGTGTGCAAAAGGCAAAGGAGAAATGTATATATGGACCGTATATATAGTTGTGTCTCTGAAGAGTTCTACTGCTTTGATCCAGTGGGCATCCCATAATATCCCTATCCCTATCCAAGTTTATTCCCCTCAATAAAAAATAAAAATAAAGCACTGGACTGTTCTTCTGACTCAAGTGTGCTGTGAACATGTGGTGTGCCTGACTGTGCAGGGTGGGGGGTCCCTTTACACTTTCGGCTCCCTAGAGGTGCGGTACACAGACAAACGGTCAGCATGTGTCAGAGAGGCCATAGGAAAGAAAAAGTATTGAGACAATGGCAGTTGGCAAATGTCAAAGGAAAAAGAAAGGATTGTTAAATGACAGTTGACAAATGTAATAAAAAAGAGAAAGGATTGAGAAAATGACACTTGGAGGAAGTAATAAAAAGAGAAAGGATTGAGAAAATGACAGCTGGCAAATGTCATATGAAAAAGTAAGGATTGAGAAAATGACAGTTGACAAATGTAATAATAGAAAGAGAGAAAGTATTGAGAAAATGACAGTTGGAGAAAGTAATAAAAAGAAAAAGGATTGAGAAAATGACAGCTGGCAAATGTCATATGAAAAAGAAAGGATTGATAAAATGACAGCTGTAAAAAATCATAAGAAGAGAAAGTATTGAGAAAATGACAGTTGGCAAATGTCAAAGGAAAAAAATAGGATTGTTAAATGACAGTTGACAAATGTAATGAAAAAGAGAAAGGATTGAGAAAATGACATTTGGAAAATGTAATAAAAAAAAGACAGAAAGTATTGAGAAAATGACAGTTGGAGAAAGTAATAAAAAGAAAAAGGATTGAGAAAATGACAGCTGGCAAATGTCATATGAAAAAGAAAGGATTGAGAAAATGACAGCTGTAAAAAATCATAAAAAGAGAAAGTATTGAGAAAATGACAGTTGAGGAAGGGTGGATTCTAAATACTGAATGGTTAACAGCAGGAAAAAAAGTGACAGTTGAGGAAGGGTGGATTCTAAATACTGAATGGTTAAAGGGGTTGTAAAGGTAAAACATTTTTCCCTAAATAGCTTCCTTTACCTTAGTGCAGTCCTCCTTCACTTACCTCATCCTTCCATTTTGCTTTTAAATGTCCTTATTTCTTCTGAGAAATCCTCACTTCCTGTTCTTCTGTCTGTAACTCCACACAGTAATGCGAGGCTTTCTCCCTGGTGTGGAGTGTCGTGCTCGCCCCCTTCCTTGGACTACAGGAGAGTCAGGACTCCCACTAACACACAGCTCCTTTCTCTATCTGCAACTTGGAGAGTGTCCTGACTCTCCTGCTCGCCCCCTCAAGTCCAAGGGAGGGGGCGAGCACGACACTCCAAAATAACCTTTACAACCCATTTAACAGCAGGAAAAAAAAGTGACAGTTGAGGAAGGGTGGGTTCTAGGTACTGAATGGATAACGACAGGAAAAAAAAAGTGCATAGCAAATACCTGCAGAACATTTTTTCCAGGCTAGTTTCACTGGGAAATTCTTAATACAAATTATTGTAACTAGTGTTTTGGACAGTATTAGAATTTTGGTGAACTTTGGCTTTAGTAAACAAGTCCCATTGATTGTTGTGGGTGAGAACACACCTATACAGCTATCAGCTCTTCCTCTTTTTCAGGCACAGCTTCTGCTTAACCCTTAGGCCTCATGCCCACGGGCGTTTTTACAGCCATTTTTAGGAGCGTTTTTTTACAGCATAAAAACGCCTCTCCATGTTATTCTATGGCCTCATTCCCACAAGGAGCTGTAACTAGCATATGGGTTTTTAAGCTCCAAAAATAAACCAGGACCAGCGCGTTCTGAGGCTAAAAATGCCAGATGCCGGTAAAATAATTTTAAACATGGTTTAACGCTGTATACGGAGAATTAGGCTTCGTCAGGCGTTTCTCTGCCCCTATTCAAAATCAATGGTTCCCTATGGGAGTCCATTGATTTCAATAGAAGTCGGATTATGACGATTCCGACATGCGGTAGGACTTGTGTGCTGAGGATCTTGAAGGGGACCCCCGCCAAAATGGAAAAAAAATGGCGTGGGGTTCCCCCCAGGATGATACTAGACCCCCTGGTGGTAAGGATTTTAAGGAGAACCCCCACACCAAAAAAATGGCGTGAGGGTCCTCCCCCAAGATCCATACCAAGCCCTTATCAGAGCATGCAGCCCGGCAGGTCAGGAAAGGGGGTTGACAAGCGAGCACCCCCTCCCCCTCCTGGACCATACCAGGCCATATGCGCCCCCCTGCGCCCCCCCACCCCAAAGCACCTTGTCTCCATGTTGATGGGGAAAGGGGCCTCTCCCCGACAACCCTGGCTGGTGGTTGTTGGGCTCTGCGGGCGGGGGCTTATCGGAATCTGGAAGCCCCCTTTAACAAGAGGGCCCCCAGATCCCGACCCCCACCCTATGTGAATAAGTATGGTGTACATTGTACCCCTACCCATTCACCCATAAAAGTGTCAAAGATGAACACAGTACACAGGTTTTTAAAGGGTTTTATTAAGGCACCTCTGATGTCTCTTTTGATTTCTTCTCCCCTCTCTGGCTCTTCACCCTCCTCCGGCAATGTCTTCTCAGTGTCCATCAGTGCTGCCCATCAGTGTCCCTCAGTGCCACCTCATCAGTGCTGCCCATCAGTGTCCCTCAGTGCCACCTCATCAGTGTCCACCAGCAGAGCACTCCCGACTCTGTCCCGCACCCTCCCCTGGCCACAGACAGAAGATATAGCAGCCCCAGCGGCCGCCACGGCCATACTCCATTTGGCCGCTCAGGCTGCTCTGTCTTCTGTCTGTGGCTGAGTGACAGGCCCAGCTAGGAGATCACCTGGGGCTCGCGGGTGTCCGTGAGCCCGCAGTCAAATGCGGGAGACTGCCGCAACTCGAGGGAGACTTGAGGTGTCTGAGGTTGGGGGCACATCCAGGATAACATGACTCAGAGGAAGTGGGCTGAAAGATGCCAGCCCTCAGACACGACTGAGGACATCTAGAGACAGAAAAAAGTACTGTGGGGGAAATCTCTAATATTGCAGCAAAATCAGTTTTTTGACCACTTTCCGACGTATATACAGTATACATTGTGGTTTTCAAGTGGTTTACCGGGATTATGGCTGAAAATATCAGCCAAAACCCCGGTATCGTTTCTTGCCCCTGGCGGTTGAACTGCTGGAGCGCTTTCTGAAGCAGAGGGAGGAGACGCCCCCTCCAGCCCCTCGCTGGTGTTTCTCGGGCTTACCGTTTCCGGCCTGAGAAGCTATGATTAAAGAGTAGATCCTCTTTGATCACCTGTATGGCCTTGGAGGACCGGAGTGATGTCATGATATCACTTGTGATCCAAGCTGGAAGTAAATCTTTTTATTTTATTGAAAGCAAAAAAATTTACTTTTTGTAAAAGTAATACAAAAAAAATGGGACAGTGTAAAAATAAAAAATTTGGAAATTCGAAAATTAAAAAATTCGAAAATTAAAAAATTCGAAAATTAAAAAATTCGAAATTTCGAAAAGAGATTCGAAATTGCAAAATTCGAAAATCAAAAATTCAAGAATGGGAATTTTCAAATTTCTGAATTTTCGAATTTCCCAAATTTCCGAAAAAAGAAAAAAGACGAATATAACGAAAAAAACTAATTTTTCAAATTTCCGAAAGAAGCAAAAAAAACTAATTAAACAAAACGAAAAAAAAAAGAATTTTTCGAATTTCCCAAATTTCCAAAAAAAAGCAAAGAAACAAATAAAACGAAAACGTAAAAAAAACAAATCTTTCGGCAGTGTACATGTCTACCGCAAACATCTGAGTGAGAGCGATAATTCTAGAGCAAGACCTCCTCTGTAACTCTAAACAGGTAACCTGTAAAGGCGTTTAACCACTTCCAGGCCGCCCGCCGTCGTTATACATTGTCTGTTCGACGTTGAATACCTTTGTTATGGCAACGGATAGCTGCCATAACCCTGGTATTTTTAAGAACTGTGGGTGGTCAGCTTTCAGATAAAGATGGTTTTCGCAGTGGATTTGCCACGCGATCATTTTTATCGAAGGAGGGAGAGGTGCCCACCCCCCTCCCGCCGCTTACCAGAGCCATTGTAGCGGCGGAGACGATCAGGTCCTTCCCCCTTAGACGCATGGAGTCGAGTGAGGGAAAGATGGCCCCCACTTGACTCAATTTCATTGGATGACGGAAGCGACGTCACACGTCACTTCCACCCAATGGTCTTAAAGGGGATTTTTTTTTTATTGCATTTAAGTGTAAATGTGAGATCTGAGGTCTTTTTGAGCCCAGATCTCACATTAAAGAGGTCCTGTCATGGTTTTTTTTCTATTACAAGGGATGTTTACATTCCTTGTAATAGGGATAAAAGTGATCCAAATTTATTTTTTTAAAGGGACAGCGTAAAAAAAAAAAGTTAAATAAATAAAAAAATAAAAAATGTATAGCGCCCCATCCCGCCATGCTCGCGCACAGAAGCAAACGCATTCGAAGGTCACGCTCGATACCTCACACATGTGAGGTATCACTGCAATCTTTATGCCGCATACAGACGATCTGACATTCCGACAACAAAACCGTGGATTTTTTTCCGACGGATGTTGTCTCAAACTTGTCTTACATACACACGGTCACACAAATGTTGTCGGAAATTCCGAACGTCAAGAACGCTGTAACGTACAAGATGTACGACGGCACTATTAAAGGGTAGTTCAATACCAGTCGTGTTAGTAGAAGTTTGGTGAGAGACGATTTGCGCTTTTCAGCCTCGTGCTTTTCAGTCCGTTACAGCGTGACGAATGTGCTATCTCCATTACGAACATTCCAGACCGAGCGTTTCCGTCTCGTACTTGATTCAGAGCATGCGTGGAATTTTGGGGTCGGAATTGTCCACACACAATTGGAACCAGCTCATCAAATTTTTGTTGTCGAAAAATCTGACAGAAAATGTCCGATGGAGCCTACACACGGTCGGAATTTCCGACAACAAGTTCCCATCGAACATTTGTTATCGGGATGTCCGATCGTCTGTACACGGCATTAGAGTGAAAGCAAAAATTCTAGCACTAGACCTCCTCTGTACCTCTAAACAGGTATTTTTAAACTTCACCTATGAAGATTTTTAAGTGTCAAAGTTTGTCACCATTCCACGAGCGTGCGCAATTTTGAAGCGTGACATGTTGGGTATCAATTTACTCGGCATAACATTATCTTTCACAATATAAAAAAAATTGGGCTAACCTTACTGTTTTCTTATTTTGTTTATTAAAAAAGTGATTTTTTCCCCCAAAAACTGTGTTTATAAGACTGCTGCACAAATACGGTGTGACAGAAAGTATTGCAACGATCACTTTTTTATTTCATTTTACTAGTTATTTTCTAGCAAAAAAAAAAAAAAAAGATTTTAACTTGTAAACATCAAGTGCAAAGTATAGGCCCGGTCCTTAATTGGTTAAAACGTTACCTATGGGGATTTCTAAATACCGTAGTACAGTGGGTGACCGCGATATAGTTGTTTTTTTGTTTTTTTATTTAAAATTTGGCGTGGAGTTCCCCCTCATGAATCATACTAAACGCTGCGGCCTAAATTGGCGGGAATCCAAGTCGGATCCCGTCGCTTCTATGACAGCTTTTTCCCCATCGCGGCAAGCCGGCTCGGCGCTGGCTCCTGCGATGGGGCTCGTAGGTGGTCAATCTCGCCGAGAAAGGGAGCGAGATTGACCACCTACGAGCCCCATCGCAGGAGCCAGCGCCGAGCTGGCTTGCCGCGATGGAGACAGAGCCGTCATAGAAGCGACGGGGATCCGACTTGGATTCCCGCCAATTTAGGCCGCAGCGTTTAGTATGATTCATGAGGGGGAACTCCACGCCAAATTTTAAATAAAAAAACGGCATGGGTTCCCCCCCACGGGGCATACCAGGCCCTTAGGTCTGGCATGGGTTGTAAGGAGAACCCCCCTACGCCGAAAAAACGGCGTGGGGGTCCCCCCACAATCCATACCAGACTTGTATCCAAATCATGCCGCCTGGCCGATCAGAAAAGGAGTGGGGACGAGCGAGCGCCCCCCTCCTGAGCCGTACCAGGCCGCATGCCCTCAACATGGGGGGGTTGGGTGCTCTGGGGCAGGGGGGCACACTGTGGCCCCCCACCCCAGAGCACCCTGTCCCCATTTTGATAAGGACAGGGCCTCTTCCCGACAACCCTGGCCGTTGGTTGTCGGCGTCTGCGGGCGGGGGGCTTATCGGAACCTGGGAGCCCCCTTTAATAAGGGGGCCCCCAGATACCGGCCCCCCACCCTAGGTGAATGAATATGGGGCCCCCCCATCTCTTCTTTAGCTTTTTTACGAGGGGGGGGGCCTTCTTCTTCAATGTCTTCGGCAGGGGGGGGTGTCGGTCTTCACCGCCGTCTGGTTCTCTTCCGCTCTCCGGGGGTCTTCTCCACTCTCCGGGGGGGTCTTCTTCCATCTTCTCTGCTCTCCGCTGTCGTCTCTGCGCTCCCCGGTTCTTCTCCCGCTCGCTCTCCGGTGCCTTCTCCTTCAGGGCTGGCCGCCGCTATCTTCGTGTTAGCTCAAATACTAGCGGCGGATCAGCCCGCTCTTCTTTGCCTTCTTTGCCGTCTTCTGCCTTCTTCTCTTCTTCCGATGTTGACGCAATGCTTCTTCCCGCTGTAATGCCGATTTATATAGGCCTCTTATGATGTCACAGTCCCATCATGCTCCGGTACCTACCCACCGGAGCATGGGTAGAGGTGTCGGGAAGAGATCCTGTCCTTATCAACATGGGGACAGGGTGCTCTGGGGTGGGGGGGCCGCAGTGCGCCCCCCTGCCCCAGAACTCCCAACCCCCTCATGTTGAGGGCATGCGGCCTGGTACGGCTCAGGAGGGGGGGACGCTCGCTTGTCCCCACTCCTTTCGTGACCGGCCGGGTAGCGTGCTTTGGATACGGGTCTGGTATGGATTGTGGGGGAACCCCCATGCCGGTGTTTCTGCGCAGGGGGGTTCTCCTTACAACCCATGCCAGACCTAAGGGCCTGGTATGCCCCATGGGGGGGAACCCATGCCGTTTTTTTATTTAAAATTTCCCCCTCATGAATCATACCAAACGTCGTGGCTAGAATTGGTGGGAATCCAAGTCGGATCCCCGCCGCTTCTATGACGTGCTCGCTGGAATGTGCTTTTTCTATTCCAGCGAGTGCGAGATGTCGGCACCCTGTCGCCGAGAATCAGCGCGATGCTGTTGTGCTGGAAACACATTCTCGGCAACAGGTACAGTATGTCGCCATTCCACGAGTGTGCGCAAATTTAAAGCGTGACATGTTAGGTATTTATTTACTCTGCGTAACATAGAGTTGCCACCTCCTCCCTTTAAAAAGGAACACATATGAATTACACAGGTTCTGAGGTTAATTTAATGCAGGAAAGGCACCAAATGAGTCTAATTACCTCCTTAATTAGCCACAGAACCTGTGTAATTAATATGTGTTCCTTTTTAAAGGGATGAGGTGGCAACCCTAGCGTAACATCATCTTTCACATTATACAAAAAAAAAAAAAAAAGGCGTATATATATTGTGTTTTCCTTTTTTTTTTTAAATGTATTAAAATTTATTTTTTCCAAAAAAATGCACTTGAAAAACTGCTGTGCAAATACCATGTGACTCGCCATTTTATTACCTAGGGTCTCTACTAAAAAGAATGTATATCGTTTGAGGGTTATAAGTAATTTTCTAACAAATAAATACTATTTTTGGCTGCAGTTCTACTTCATAACGTTGGACCACATATAGACAGTCAGACCCAAAAGAAATAGCCCGTCTCATAAATGTGTCTGCCTCAGTAATGCTTTCCAAGAGCTGTTTACCCACCAACAAGATGGCGCCCTCCTTCTTCACATGGAGGGGCGTGGCGCTAGTGCAGTGACGTGTCCATTCAGCTAAAACCCCCTCCTACACTCCACCAGGTAAGAAGTGCCAATCGTTGTCATAGTTACAAACACGCCTCTTGCTCAACCCCTTGACTGCAGATAATTTGCACTGTAGGAAGTTTGGACCTCCCAGGCTCCTGTAGAACACTTGGCACATGCGCACTTTAGCGAGCCGAGGTCGATTCGCGTATCCGGCGCCTGCGCAGTGCAAAAATGGGGGCTGCGCGCGTGCGTGGTAAGCGGAGTAGAGGACCGGCGCATGCGCAGCTCTTCCTTCCAGCCCTCCTCTCTCCTCCTTGCGGGGTGAGGCTGGGGGAGGAGGAGGTACCGGGTCCGGACACTGCAACCACGAGAGTCCGGGGACCGAGGCCTGAGAGCAGGCCTTCAGACGGGGAGAGGCGGCTCAGGGACCGGGCAGCAAGATGGTGAGAATGAGGGAGAGGAGACTTGTGTGTGTGGGGAGAAGGGGGGCAGGTGAGGGGGGTTACCTGTATACCTGGAGAGGTGACGTCATGTCTGCCTGTCACATGTCGGGGGGGGAGGAATCTGATCATACAGGAGTATGGACCCTCTGTGGGGGAGGGGAGGGTGGTCAGAAATGTCTGCTTACAGCACTGGGGACCCGGATACATTAGGGGGGCCTCACCTGACCTTCTATTTATTTATATATATATATATATATATATATATATATATATATATATATATATACATTATAGATCATTTTTTTTTATTATGCATTTATTTTTTTTCAGTTATATAGTATTCCACTAATAATAATAATAATAATAATAATAATAATAATATTATATATATATATATATATATATATATATATTTGTTTTATTATTTTACACTCCCAAACCAACCCAAGTTATATCGTCCACTATACAAGATGAGAGTATGTTGGGTGTTTATGCTCCTCTTTTTTTTAGTTTTTATTATTATTGTTGCTATAAATGTTTAATGATATATTTATTCTGTTATTAAAGCGGGAGTTCACCCGAATTTTTTTTTTTTTTTTTTAACATTAGATTGATGCTCATTGTGGGAAGCAGAATCGGGTGTTTTTTTTTAAAAATCGAAGCAGTACTTACCGTTTTAGAGAGCGATCTCCGCCGCTTCCGGGTATGGTCTTCGGGACTGGGCGTTCCTATTTGATTGACAGGCTTCCGACGGTCGCATCTATTGCGTCACGAGTAGCCGAAAGAAGCCGAACGTTGGTGCGACTCTATACGGCGCCTGCGCACCGGCGTTTGGCTACTTTCGGGAACTCGTGACGCAATGTATGCGACGGTCGGAAGCCTGTCGATCAAATAGGAACGCCCAGTCCCGAAGATCATACCCGGAAGCAGCGGAGATCGCTCTCTAAAACGGTAAGTACGGCTTCGATTTTAAAAAAAAAACACCCGATTCTGCTGCCCAAAATGAGCCTCAATCTAATGTTAAAAATTGAGTTTTTGGGTGAACCTCCACTTTAAGTGTGTGTGTGTGTGTGTTGTTTTTTTTTCTGGGGGGGGGGGGGAGCCATGACAGCCGCCGTGGGACCCCAGAAGAGAAGGATCGGGGACACTGTGTGCAAAAGTATAACATGTTTGTTATTTAAAAAAAAAAAAAAAGTATTACCGTATTTATCGCGGTATAACACGCTCCCGCGTATACCGCGCATCCCTAATGTTGCCCCCGAAATTCCTGTAAAAAAAAAAAGTTATATGATTTTATTACTTAGTTTTGGTGTCTTCCCAGCGTCCATCGTCCGGTCCGGCGTCCGTCTGCGGCCTCGATGGTGTCCTCCCGGCTTCTCCAGCGCGCGCCTCATGTCGCTTCCCGCGCTCAGTTCGAACGCCTCCGCCGACATATACCGAGTGCAGTACATTCGGGTACATTCGGCAAGGCTCGGCTTCGCTCGCGCTCACGCTCCGTGACGTTTATGCGTGAGCACGAGCGAAGCCGAGCCTAGCCGAATGTACCCGAGTGTACTGCACTCGGTATATGTCGGCGCAGGATTTCAAACTGAGCGCGGGAAGCGGCTATCGGCGTATATCGCGCACCCACGATTTCCCCCTTATTTTAAGGGGAAAATAGTGCGCGATATACGCCGATAAATACGGTAACTTTAGTGTCCTATTAAGTGCTGGTACACCACAATAGATTCAGTTCTGTGTGCTTTTTTTTTTTTTTTCTGCACTGAAAATGCATGCGCAGTGTTTTCCATGTATTCCAATGGCTCTAGTTCACACCACGCAGTCAGTTTCCGGTGCAGAAAATGACCGGAACTTACTTCATTGGTGCAAAAGAAAACGGAACTGCATCTGGTGTGAACTGGCCCTTAGGCTGCATTCACGCCTGAGCGTAGCGTTTTTGGTCGTATTTTTTCCGGCGTTTTGTCGCTTGTTTGCATACAGCGTTGTCCGACGTTTTTGAACTTCGTCGTTTATCATTTTTCCTATTGACTAAAATAAAAATCTTTCATCATTTGTTGGTATGTTTGTAGATTTTTTTTTTTTTTTTTTATCTCCTTCCCGGGTGAATTTTCTATTTCACAGAACAGATTACAGCGACAAAACGCCCGTAGAAACGCTTGTTGTCGCGCTAGACGCTTGAATCTAGCGTTTCCATTAGTTTTTATGGGAATACAAACGTTCAAAAACGCCCAAATCCGCCCGATTCGAGCGACAAAAAAGGGTCCAGTACTTGTTTGTGCTTCAGGCGTTCGGCGTCAGGCGTTTTGGAGTAGAGATGTGAACCATCTCCATTGAGAATAATGGATTTTTTTCCCTCTAGCGTTTTATAGCTTCAGGCGGCAAAATGCTCAGGTGTGAATGCAGCCTTGGGCTGCATTCACACCTCGGCGTACAAAATCGCGGCGTTTTGTCCCGCGAAATGCGGCGACTTGTACCGCGATTTGCGGCGACAAAACGCTGCGATTGTGAATGCAGCCTTCACCTCCTCTATGGAGATGGTTCACATCTCCTATGCCGAACGCCGAAAGCCGCCTGAAAAAAAGGTCCGGGACTTTTTTTCTGGCAGCAGGCGTTCGGCGTGGAAATGTGAACCATCTCCATAGAGGTGCATGTTAAATCATCCCTCTGGCGTCTCGGGGCTGCAGCGGCGTCGCACTACAGGCGTATATACGCCTAGGTGTGAACGGGGGCTGAGGGTGTAATGTGTTACGGATGCAGAATCCCCTGCACTCCCCCTCCCCCATTGTGACAGTGAGCCGAGGATCTTCTCTCTCTCCCCCACCCCCCCCCTCGCTGTTGAAATAAATGTCCTGGCAGGACTTCACTCACCTCGCCCACGTCATTCATTCACAGAGTCCTGTGAATGGGAGAACTACAAGTACTGATGACCTTTGCAGCTGTCGGCTTGTTGTTCTCGGTGATGTAGAGTGCTCTGGTAGTTCATTATTTCTCCCTGTCATTCAGTAACCGCTCATCTCATACGAGGTACAGACAGACAGGAGTGCTGCACGACACCTGGGATTTGCTGCTTGTGGGTGCGATTCTTTCCAGCCTCCTAATTAACCACTTCCCGACGGCCGTACGACTATATACGGCCGCCGGGTGGCTCTACTTCTCTGGGAGGCCGTGTTTTTACGGCCGCCCCTTTTCGCGTTCCCCGCGCGCGCTCCCGAGCGCGCAGCGGGGAACTGCTGTGCTGGCCGTGTCCCTTGGACACAGCCAGTCACAGATCGCCGTGAACGGCCAATCGGAGCGGCCGTTTCCTAGGCAATCTGTGCGGCCAATGAGAGATGATCTCATATGTTTACATATGAGATCATCTCTCATTCCCGGCTCTCGCAGACAGCGGTGCTGTCAGGGGAGAGAGGAGACGGATCTGTGTCTCTTGTACATAGGGACACAGATCGGTCACCCCCCCAGTCACCCCCCCTCCCCCACAGTTAGAACACTAATTAGGATACACATTTAACCCCTTCCTCACCCCCTAGTGTTAACCCCTTCCCTGCCAGTCACATTTATACAGTAATTAGTGCATTTTTATAGCACTGATCGCAGTATAAATGTGAATGGCGCCAAAAATGTGTCAAAAGTGTCCGATGTGTCCGCCATAACGTCGCAGTCCCAATAAAAATCGCAGATCGCCGCCATTTCTAGTAAAAAAAAAAATTTATACAGTAATTAGTGCATATTTATAGCACTGATTGCAGTATAAATGTGAATGGCGCCAAAAATGTGTCAAAAGTGTCCGATGTGTCCGCCATAACGTTGCAGTCCCAATAAAAATCGCAGATCGCCGCCATTTCTAGTAAAAAAAAAATTTATACAGTAATTAGTGCATATTTATAGCACTGATTGCAGTATAAATGTGAATGGCGCCAAAAACGTGTCAAAAGTGTCCGATGTGTCCGCCATAACGTCGCAGTCCCAATAAAAATCGCAGATCGCCGCCATTTCTAGTAAAAAAAAAAAAATAATAATAATAATTCTGTCCCTTATTTTGTAGGCGCTATAACTTTTGCGCAAACCAGTCGCTTATTGCGATTTTTTTTTTTTTTTTTTTTTTTTTTTCACTAAAAATATGTAGAATACGTATCGGCCTAGACTGAGGATAAAAAAAAAACGTAAAAAAAAAAAATTGAGCTATTTATTACAGCAACAAGTAAAAATATTTTTTTTTTTTCAAAATTGTCGCTCTATTTTTGTTTATAGCGCAAAAAATAAAAACCGCAGAGGTGATCAAATACCACCAAAAGAAAGCTCTATTTGTGGGGAAAAAAGGACGTTAATTTTGTTTTCGAGCCACATCGCACGACCGCGCAATTGTCAGTTAAAGCGACGCAGTGCCGAATCGCAAAAAGTCCTCTGGTCAGGAAGGGGTTTAAGTGCCCAGTAAGGAAGTGGTTAAAAAAATAATAATAAATTCACATTATGAGTAACTTGTATAGCGCTGCAAATGTTTACTAAATCGCCTCAAGGCGCTTTTTCCAGCCAGTCTCCGCCTTGTGTCTTCAGAAGAGGTGGGTCTTAAGTTGTTTTTTTTTTTTTTCCTGAAGGCCCGATGGGTTTTCTTCCGTGTGGATGTCTGTGGGTAGCGCGTTCCACAGCCGTGGTCCCTGGACTGCGAATCTTCGTTCTCCTTTTGATTTGTAGCGGGTCTTGGGGATGTGGAGGAGGTTTTGGTTGGTAGATCGGAGGGGACGGCTTGGGGTGTAGTGTTTTATTTTCTCACATGGTTATTGCGGAGTAATGCCTTGTGTCCATTTGTGAGTGAGGCAGAGGGCCTTGAAAGTAACCCGATCCTTCACCCCGTCCCTGAGGAGCCTCCATTGGCTGGCAGTGAACGTCTCCTTTAATCACTCTTCTTAAAGGAGAAGTACAGCCTTAAGGCTCCATTCACATCTATGCGACATAACGCCCGACGCTTCTGCCGCTAGAGGGGAGAATTCCCATTGCTGTCTATGGAGATGGTTCACATCTCATAGACGCCGAACGCCTGTCAGCTGAAAAAAAGGCCCGGACCCTTTTTTTCAGGCGCCCATTGACAGCAATGGGAAGAATCTGAAAAAAATAAAAAAAAAGATACACACTCGCGGCAAAATACGCCGCTGTCGCATAGATGTGAATGCAGCCTAAAGATGTTATACTTGCCTCCGCTGTGCAGTTCGTTTTGCACAGAGTGTCCCCGATCCTCATCTTCTGGGGTCCCTCGGCGGCTGTCTCTGCCCCCTCCTCGCAAAAGTTTTTCACGTTCATGCGAGCTCCCACGCATGGTGGAAAGCTTTTGCGAGCCCGCTCCCGTGATACAGCGGCGGCCATAGCCATGGAGCTGTTCGGAAATACTCAGAAGAACTGAAATACTCCGTTCCTGAGCCTTTCCGAGTTCAGCTGAGCCGTCCCCGAGGTTCTCTGGCGCCCCCCCTCCACCTCTGGCCACATGCGATATTGCATGCCATATAAGTCAATGCGGAACAAATTATTTTCATTTCTATTGACTTCTATGCGGAAACTCGCTTTGGATTACAAGCATTCTCCTGGAACGTATTATGCTTGTAATCCAAGGTTCCACAGTATATAAATGTGAAGACATCAGATAGAGATGTAAAACCTATGTAGGGAGATTTGGTTCATCTCTGTGTAAAATGCTTCGATGTGACCGCAGCCTTAGAAAGCACGGGATACACTTCCACTAAATCTGTCTGCGCCGGTATTTATCAACTCCAGGATCTATGGAGGGTTTACACACAACACCAAAGTGTCATTTATTGTTTACACAAAGCATCGTGTGTGTGTGTGTGTGTGTGTGTGTGTGTGTATAGATAAATATCTTTACTAGTGTGCCCATTGGAAAATGTCCTCTCTGTTACTTGTCTAGTAATAAACAAAAAATAATATTTTTTTGCCCATAGTTATGCTTTGAAGAGTAACTACCGGCAATTTTATCTTTTTTTTGTTTAAGTTTTGCGTGGAGCGCGATCATCTGTCAGTTTTTATTGCTGTCTGTGTCGTCCTGTTTACTGTTATCTTTGAAAGTGAAAGAAAATCCAAAATGTTGGGTTGTCACCAGAACAGGAATAGAGGGGAAATCTTTCAATGGGGGCACTAGTTCTGGGGGGGGGGGGGATTCCCTTAATTTTAGGGCTGTTACTGATTACAATTTTCGTGTTTGATTCATCGTGTTTTTTTTCTTTTTTTTATCGACTAATTTCGATTATTATAACGCACATACATTTTTCGGATCGCCACCATATATAGTCCCCACTGTAATGTCCACGGACACGTCGCGGCTGTAATGTCCACGGACACGTCGCGGCTGTAATGTCCACGGACACGTCGCGGCTGTAATGTCCACGGACACGTCGCGGCTGTAATGTCCACGGACACGTCGCGGCTGTAATGTCCACGGACACGTCGCGGCTGTAATGTCCACGGACACGTCGCGGCTGTAATGTCCACGGACACGTCGCGGCTGTAATGTCCACGGACACGTCGCGGCTGTAATGTCCACGGACACGTCGCGGCTGTAATGTCCACGGACACGTCGCGGCTGCCGCTGTAATGGAAGATTAGTGCTTGCTTGGTCTTACCAGAGAAGCCGGCCAAACACGAGCAGTTGAGGCTGGGTGATGTCAGCGCGCCGCTCTAGGCTCACCTAGGCCACCGCCAGGTGGACCAAGATGGCGCCGCTCCGGGAGCTAGTCCGAAGCCGCAGCCTTTCCTATGGCCGAGGCAGCAGCGGAGCTCCGCAGATCACGTGATGTGCCGATCCACATATGGTGACTTGTTCAGATCACGGATCATTTACGATCCATTGCACCACTTGTACCGATCAAAAGAATAAACGATTAATCAAGGAATTAATCGTTAATTTTTGCAGCCCTACTTTATTTGCAGTGATTTCCTTCCACTTCCTCTTTGACTATGGGTTGGGAAGTGAAGGGAAATCTCCCTTGTGGGACACAGATGGCAAAAAAATAATAAAAAAAAAATAAAAAAAAAAAACCTGTGATCTGCTGTTGGTGTCAGTGTAATGTCAATTGCGTCCCAAACACAGATCGCAAAAGCAGTGCGTTTTGTGGCTATCGAGTCGCATGGAGCTGTGGTACTCCATTCGGTGTGGCATGGTATGCAATACTCTTTTCTGCATTCCAGTTAAATTTGCAGCCCATTCAAATGAACATAAACATAATATAATATAATTTTTGGGAGTTCTAAGTTATTTTCTAGCAAAAAATACAGATTTTTAACTTGCAAGCAACAATGGTCAGAAATAGGCATGAAAGGGTTAATATGCGCGTGCAAGCAATAAAACAAGGCTTTTGGATCAACAAAATTCTGCTTTTAGACCATTCAGTGCCTGTTAGTTTCCTTTTGAAATCAATGAAAATGCATCAAAACGTTTTGTCAATGGATGTATTACGACTCCAGTCAACGTGCGTCACGGCGAACATCAGCACATTGACTGAGAGAAGACAATACAAGTTGGTGTGCGCTGACTGACGTATTTTGATGCTTTTCCATTTTATTTCAATAGAAATCCTAGGAGTGGGAAAAATTCCTAAGTGTGACCAGAGGTCCTCGGTGATTTGGTTTGTCAAAGATAACGTCCATGTTCTCCAACCACCAAAGAATTGTCTGATAAACACGACTCCAATAGACCGTGAGATTTACTGCCAATCTCCATCCATCCTCTTCAATCTTTGCTTGTAAGGAATTCAAACCAACAGATGAAGGGGATTCATTTGCAAGCAATTCATAAAGCGATCGGATCTCTCCGCCTCTTCAAAACTGCCCAATATATATAATTTCATTACTGTGACGTTCTATACCGTTGATATGACCCCGATATTTTTTTTATACAACGGGCGAGTCGACATCCGATTTTAACCGCTTAAGCCCCGGACCATTTTGCAGCTAAATGCCCAGGCCAGGTTTTGCGATTCGGGACTGCGTCGCTTTAACAGACAATTGCGCGGTCGTGCGACGTGGCTCCCAAACAAAATTGGCGTCCTTTTTTTCCCACAAATAGAGCTTTCTTTTGGTGGTATTTGATCACCTCTGCGGTTTTTATTTTTTGCGCTATAAACAAAAATAGAGCGACAATTTTGAAAAAAATTCAATATTTTTTACTTTTTGCTATAATAAAAATCCCCCAAAAACATATATAATTTTTTTTTTTTTCCTCAGTTTAGGCCGATACGTATTCTTCTACCTATTTTTGGTAAAAAAAATCGCAATAAGCGTTTATCGATTGGTTTGCGCAAGATTTATAGTGTTTACAAAATAGGGGATAGTTTTATTGCATTTTTATTAATTTTTTTTTTTTTTACTACTATTGGCGGCGATCAGTGATTTTTATTCGTGACTGCGACATTATGGCGGACACTTCGGACAATTTTGACACATTTCTGGGACCATTGTCATTTTCACAGCAAAAAATGCATTTAAATTGCATTGTTTGTTGTGAAAATGACAGTTGCAGTTTGGGAGTTAAACACAGGGGGCGCTGTAGGAGTTAAGGATCACTGTGTGTGTGTTTACAACTGTAGGGGGGTGTGGCTGTAGGATGGACATCATCGATCGAGTCTCCCTATAAAAGGGATCACTCGATCGATGCGCCGCCACAGTGAAGTACGGGGAAGCCGTGTTTACATACGGCTCTCCCCGTTCTTCAGCTCCGGGGAGCGATCGCGACGGAGCGGCTATAAACGAATAGCCGCGCCGTCGTCCCGGATCGCTCCCCGAGGAATCCCGCACGCAGCGGAGGGGGTCCCGATCGGACCCCCCACCCGCTAGAAGGCAAGGGCGTATATATACGCCCTTCTGCCTGTCCGTGCCATTGTGCGGACGTATATAGGCGTGCGGCGGGCGTTAAGTGGTTAAAGTGCTCCCGGCGGTGGAATCCCTTTTATAGGCAGTGGGAGAGGTGCTCCACCCTGCTTACCGGAGCTTTCAGTAAAGGGGGGGATCCAATCCCTTGGAGCGATGGGCAGGAAGTCGAGTGAGGGCAACATGGGCTCCACTCAACTCTATGCCTTTGGAGGACCAGAGCGACGTCCTATGTCACTTCTGCCTAATGGCTTTAAATCGAATAGATAGATATATATATATATATATATATATATCTATCTATCGTCTGCCCTTGTTGTTTTAACTTTGGATAGTAGAGCTGCGTGATTCTGGCCAAAATGAGAATCGCAATTTATTTTTTGCTTAGAATAAAGATCACGATTCTTGCGGCGTAAAATCTTTTACATTTATACAAACAAAATTGGGCTAAGTTTAGAGCCGGTTCACACGCAGGCGGCACGACTTTGGGGGCGACTCGGCAAGGCAATCTCAAGACGACTTGAGAGGCGACTTGCAAAATGACCTAGGGCTAGAATCGCGGGACTTCGAGACTGGAAGTGACGTGATTTTTTGAAGATTTCGGCGCCATTTTCATTATTGGAAGAGCCCTTTGTTTGGATCGATAAGCCCGGTGGGGAGATCCTCTAATAGGGATTTATATGGAAGAAGTAGCAGACACAAGGTAAGAGAGGAGGAGGTTTATGGGACCAGTAGGAGGAAATGGCTTAGACTTCTGGGGAAGGAAGCCTGCCAGGAGGAAGAGGAAAAACAAGTCTAACCGGTGCTACCGGCAGGACCAGAAATGACTCCATTGTGAGCCTTGTCAGAGGAGAGGACGGCCTGGAACAAGTCAGTGCAAGCTGCTTCACTGGCCGCTGTAATGTCACAAAACCGGTCTCTGAGCTCTGGTGACATGAATATGTTGAATGGGGGTCATGGCCAGCAAACCGGCCTATCGCGGTCTGTTTTTGACATTCGTGTGCGTAAGGCCTAAAGCTGGAGTTTAATCTGCTTGCATTTTGTCCTGGTTCTGATTCTGCAACCCCGCCGTCACTGGTTAACCCTTTCGCTGTCAGAATTTTTATTTTTTTTAAGTGGTTGTAAAGATCCCCGTTTAAAAAATAAATAGCAAACGCGTCATACTTGCCTCCACTGTGCAGTTCGTTGTGCACACCTGTTCTGGGGTCCCACGGCGGCTCTCTCAGCTCTTCCCCGCATTAGATAACCCCCTCTGGGAAGCGCTCTCCCGAGGGGGGGTTACCTTGCGGGCACACGCCGGAGTCATACACTGTGTCCATAGCCGCCGAGTGTATGACTCGTCCCCACCCCCCGGATCATTGGATTTGATTGACAGCAGCGGGAACCAATGGCTGCGCTGCCATCAATCTATCCAATGAAGAGCCAAGAAGCCATGGAGAGAGCGACGGCAGGATTACGCCGACGAAAATTTGGAGCTCGGGTAAGTAAAACTGGGGGGCTGGACAGTGCAAGGTTGTGTTGTTTTTTTTTTTGTGTGTGTTTTTTCTTTTACCTTAGTGCATAGGATGCATTAAAGTGGGGGTTCACCGCAAAAAATTTTTTTTAACATTACATTCAGGCGAGTTGTGATAATGACATTAGGCTGTTTTTTTTTTTTTTTTTTTAATCCTTGCCGTACATAATGTTTTATGTACATTTTCACCGCGGCTTCCGGGTATGTAATCTGCGGGACTGGGCGTTCCTAATTGATTGACATGCTGCCGACCGGCTCATACAGCAGCGCGTCACGAGTTGCCGAAAGAAGCCGGACTGCGAGTCGGCTCTATACGGCGCCTGCGCACCGAAGTTCGGCAACTCGTGACGCGCTGCTGTATGCACCGGTCGGAAGCATGTCAATCAATTAGGAACGCCCAGTCCCGCAGATTACATACCCGGAAGCCGCAGTGAAAATGTAGATATAACGGTATGTACAGCAAGGATTTAAGAAAAAAAAAGCCTAATGTCATTATCACAACTCGCCTGAATGTAATGTTGAAAAACATTTTTTTGGGTGAACCCCCGCTTTAAGGTGAAAAAACACGTAGGTTTACTACAACTTTAAGCATTTATTGAACATGTTTATGCCTGAAGATTTAGTTAAAACTCTTAAACAGTATATCTTTTCTGAAAGCAGAGACCCTAGAGAAGACAAAGGTGGCTGTTGCAATTTTTTTCTTCTTATGACGCCTAGTATTAGCAGAGTTGTGTATATAAAGTGCAAATTTTTAATTAAAGCGGAGTTCCACCCAAAAATGGAACTTCCGCTTTTTGGAACAACCCCCCCCCCCCCTCCAGTTTCACATTTGGCACCTTTTCAGGGGGGTCCAGATACCTGTCTAAGATAGACAGACAGGTATTTGTACCCACTTCTGGGTATAGACTCGCCCCACTTCACCCCCCCCCCCACTGTCTCGAGCGGGGCCCCGTGAGGGCGCTCCGCGCTACTCGCGCATACGCAGTAGGTAACCGGGCAGTGAAGCCACAACGCTTCACTTCTGGATTCCCTCACAGAGGATGGCGGCGGGGGCAGCTGAGGGACAAGCGATTGCTCGGCCTCGGCTGCCAACATCGCGGGCACGCTGGACAGGTAAGTGTCCATTTTTTTAAAAGTCAGCAGCTTCAGTATTTGTAGCCGCCGGCTTTAAAAAAAAAAAAAAAAAAAAAATTCAAGTAAAAAAACACTAAAGTAAATAATGGGGGCGCAAACACAATAAAATTACCCAATATTTTTTTGTAAAATATTTAAAGATGAGGTTGCTTCCAGTAATTTGAAACCAAACGTGTCAAACCTTAAAGGTTAAACCCTCATGGGTTTTCATTAGGGCTGTGCAAATTAACTTTTAATTAATCGATTAATCTTTAATTTTTTTGATCGATTAAAATTCTTTTGATTGGTACTCGCCTCTCCGCCGCCTTCCGGGCCTTCAGGGAGTTCCGTCGGAGATCCGGAGATGTCACGGACACTGGCGGGGCTTGCCGTGTCCATCTGAAGGGCTCCTTTGCTGTGCCTTCATATCTGCATGCCGGCGGGACCTTCCTATCTGCCACACGCAAGGGCTGTTACACTTCCCTCTATCAACCTGGGATTCTACAAACATCTACTGGGAGTTGTGATAGTTCCCTTCACGGGACATCTACATGCTGACGAACTGATGTTAACCTCTCCTCATCTGTATTCAGCAGTGGTATCGTTGTACACATTTTTATACCAGTATTATACTTAGCTACATGTTTTTATGACTGCTTTTCGCACCATTTTTACAGTTTATGTAGCTACATCGATTTTATCTCCAGTGCAATATTTATTTGGTTACCTACTTGAAGACTATAAAAGTTTTAATGCTATTCCCATCGAGTGCTGCCTTTGTGTGTTTTTTGTATCCTGCTATCCATTTTCCAGTGGTTGGTAGCTGCACTGGGAATCGGCCTGCAAGGAGATCAGCTAAAAGTAATTGGATCTGTATGTGTGTTATAATTAATCAAAATTAGTCGATTAATCGATTAAAAAAAAAACGATTAATCGAACCGAAACATTTTGATCAGTAACAGCCCTACTTTTCATCTTTATGCATGAAGGTGAAAAACTTCCTGTGATGCAGAGCCCCCCCCCCCCCCTTACTTACCTGAACCTGGTCTTTCCAGCAATGGGGACGAGCACAGCAGCTCCAGCCGGTGTCTCGATTGATTGCAGCGCAGCCATTGGCTCCTGCTGCTGTCAATCAAATCCAATGGCGCGGGGTGCGGAGCAGAGTCCCTCTGTCTGTGTCAGTAGACGCAGCAGCAGGACTCGGGAGCATGCCCGCATGGGTGTCATGAAGGAGAGCGCTTCTCCGATGGGACACTCGAGTAGAGCAGGAGCCACGAGCGCAGCTGGGAACCCCAGAAGAGGAGGATCAGGGCCACTCTGTGCAAAACCAACTGCACAGAGGAGGTAAGTGTGACATGTTTGTTATTTAGGACAAAAAAAAGAGGGTTTATTGAACATGTTATGGCCTAAGGATTAGTAAACTCTCAAACGGTATATATTTTCTGAGACCCTAGAGAAGAAAATTGTGATGGTTGCATATTTTTTTTTTTTTGTCATCAAGTATTCGCATAATTGTATGTAAAGTGCAAATTTTCAAATGGGGGGGGGTGTGATGTAAAAATACAATCCAAATGAATATTGGGGACACGAACACAAGAAAATGACCCAAACGTGCCAAACCTTAAACACCTGCCAGCCGCTCGCAGTAAATATACTGTAAGTGGGTGGCAGATACAGGCACAATCATGTTCCTGTACAGCGTCCTTTTCTTCTGGGTTCAGGGGATGCATGTATGCAAGACTTGCTTACCCGTGCCATGACTGGACACGGCACGAGTTTGGCAGCAGATTTCAGTGCTCTGGACTGAGACAAATACACACTATAGAGGGATAGGCTTTGTTCATATTTTATGTCTGAGGTTTACAGCTTTACACTTTATTATTAAAGTAGTACCTTTTTGGATTACGAGCATAAATCGTTCTAGAAGCATGCTTGTAATCCCAAAGCAAGTGAGTTTCCCCATAGGACTCCATGGAAGCTCAGATAATTTGTCCCAGTGTCACTGCTGGTGCGGGGGTGCCTGGAGTGTCTTCGGCGCCCCCGCACCTCTGGCCACATGCCGTACTGCACACCCTAGAGCTGGGATCCTAAAACTACGGCCCTCCAGCTGTTGCGGAACTACACATCCCATGAGGCTTTGTAAAACTTTGACATTCACAGACATAACTAGGCATGATGGGAATTGTAGTTCCTGAACAACTGGAGGGCCATAGTTTGAAGACCCATGCCCTAGAGCAGGTATATGCAATTAGCGCACCTCCAGCTGTTGCAAAACTACAAGTTCCATCATGCCTCTGCCTCTGGGTGTCATGCTTGTGGCTGTCAGTCTTGCTATGCCTCATGGGACTTGTAGTTCAGCAACAGCTGGAGGTCCGCTAATTGCATATCCCTGCCCTAGAGGCTTGAATTCTGCTCGTCTTGTGAGACAACGCGTTTTTATTTATTATTCTTTAGGATTTATATAGCATCAACAGTTTGCGCAGTGATTTACAATATAAAGGGGGGCAGTACAGTTGCAATACAAGAGGGTTGCTTCCAAGAGCTTACAGTCTAATTATTTTGGCACTGGATCTTTGTGCTTTTCTATGCAATGCAAGAAGATCCTGGCCTAGTGAATTGACAGGCTGCGTTTCATGCGCTCAAGTCACTGATATGCCTGTAATATTAGGCAAAATACCAGGTTTTATAAAGCCATTTATTTCAAACTGCAATAAATCATGGGTGCTCAACCTGTGGCTCTCCAGCTGTTGCAGAACTTCAAGTCCCATCATGCCTCTGCCTTTGGGAGTCATGCTTGTAACAGTCAGTAGCTTGCAATGCCTCATGGGAATTGTAGTTCTGAAACAGCTGGAGAGCCACAGGTTGAGCACCCATGATAGATGATTCACGCTTGTTGTCCATCAGTGCAGTATAGAAAAGCCTGTCTTCTATGGAGTAGGGATTGGGTAATGTACACCATGGTTTTGTAGAGATACATTTGGCTGATGGGATGTACCAACCAGTGTCCTGAAATGAGAAATAATCCTTTTTGGAGGTGTGAAGGAATGAGAGGTGACAAAGTCCAATCCAGTTTTCCACTGCCAATAATCAGGTTGGCCAGTAGAGGGAGCTCATCGCTCGTCCATCATGGTTGTAACGTGACATTTCTGGTGCTTGTCTCGTAGATGCGATTTATGCTGCTGTTCAGCCGGCAGGGGAAGCTGCGCCTGCAGAAATGGTACGTCGCCACTTCAGAGCGGGAGAAGAAGAAGCTTGTGCGAGATTTAATGCAAACGGTGCTCAGCCGCAAACCTAAAATGTGCAGCTTCCTGGAGTGGAAGGACTTGAAGGTCGTCTATAAAAGGTGAGGACCCTCCACAATCGGCTCTCTATTACTGTGTGTCTCCAGGAAAAATCGTTGGCGTCCCTGGAGGATAGAATGATAGACTTCCAAATATGTTTAAAAAAAACTTTATTTTAAGTGATACTAAAGTCTTGTGGTTTTCTTTCTTTTTCTTTTATTTTCTTTCTTTCCTTTCCCTTCTTTCTTTCCTTTCCCTTCTTTCTTTCTTTCCTTTCCCTTCTTTCTTTCTTTCCTTTCCCTTCTTTCTTTCTTTCCTTTCCCTTCTTTCTTTCTTTCTTTCTTTCCTTTCCCTTCTTTCTTTTTCTTTTCTTTTCTTTTCTTTTCTTTTCTTTTCTTTCCTTTCTTTCTTTCTTTCTTTCTTTCTTTCTTTCTTTTCCCCTCTTTCTTTTTCTTTCTTTTTCTCTCTTTTTTTTTCTCTCTTTTTTTTTTTTTTTTCTTTCTTTTCCCCTCTTTCTTTTCCTTTCTTTCTTTTTCTTTCTTTTTCTTTTTCTTTTCCCCTTTTTTCTTTTTCTTTTTCTTTTCCCCTTTTTTCTTTTTCTTTTTCTTTTTCTTTCTTTTCTTTTCTTACCTGCTCTGTGCAGTGGCTTTGCACACAGCAGCTGTGAGAATCGTGATCTTTATTCTAAGCAAAAAAAAATTGTGGTTCTCATTTTGGCCAGAATCGTGCGGCTCTATCTATCGCATAAAATTCCATTAACATACATTTAAATTTTTTGTTATAACCTGACAAAATGTGGAAAATTTCAAGGGGTATGAATACTTTTTCAAGGCACTGTATGTATCGTGCTCGCAATGTGCAATTGTGTCTAACGATATAGCAAGTATCCCTCAGATGTGCCCCACCACTTCATATCGACCAGTGGGAAAGGGGGAGCGCAGAAGAGAGGGAGGGGTGAGAAGGGAAAGGGGCAGTATAGTGACACCTATGCCAAAATCAGGAGATAGGGTCTCCTCCAGCCCCTCTCACTTCACATTCCTCACCAGTCAGCTGACCGTCTTTCCCCACCAGCCATGCCGTGAACTGAATGGGCGCCTGCGAAGAGGCTGAGTGGGTGGCTGCAGGCTCAGGGAACAGCCCAGCTGGCCAGCCACAGGGGCTTAGGTAAGTAAAACGGGGACTGGGGGTGCCGGACACTGCAAGGTGTTCGTTTCACCTTAATGCATAGAATGCATTAAGGTGAAAAAATACATGGGTTTACAACCCCTTTAATGTATTCTATGCATTAAGATCAAAAGCCTTCTGTGTGCAGAAGCCGCCCCAGCACCCCCTAAAACTTGGCTGTTCAGCGATGTCCACGAGTGTCTTGGCTGTCTGAGGCTCTCCCTCCTGATTGACTGAGACACAGCAGTGGCGCCATTGGCTCCCGGTGCTGTCGGTCAACTAATCAGTAGAGAGAGGGGGCGGGGCCGGGTCACTGCGCCATGTCTGAATGGACACGGGAGCTGTGACTCGGGCTGTGTGCCCCCATAGGAAGCTGCTTGCTGTGGGGGCACTTGACAGGAGGGAGGGGCCAGGAGCACAGAAGAAGGACCCGAGAAGAGGAGGATCTGGGCTGCTCTGTGCAAATCCACTGCAACAGAGCAGGTAAGTATAACAAGACTTTACAATCACTTTAAAGAAAGGCCCCAATCAGTTGAACCATCCCTGAGGAGTCAAGGCATGAATCCATCCTACTGGAAAACTGCTTAAGGGAGTGTGAGATTGTATGCTTGAACATTACTGAAGCCCCTGACATCATACCATAATACGCCCCTGAGATCATACCATAATACGCCCCTGAGATCATACCATAATACGCCCCTGAGATCATACCATAATACGCCCCTGAGATCATACCATAATACGCCCCTGAGATCATACCATAATACGCCCCTGAGATCATACCATAACACACTCGCATAAAAACCGAAGGGGACTCGTTGTGACATTCCCACATTTGCTGCTGACTCACTTAGGAAGTCCATCTGTGTATCACATATTGAACAGAAGTAGACATAGACAATGTTGATTAAATGTTACACTCCATAGCTTGACTAGTGCCAAAAAATCAGCTTTTCATATGGCTTTGTGGAATATGACACTGTTAACTTGAGAAGTGTTGTATAATCACGTTTTCCTCCTGTTATGATGAGACTCTTGTCTCAAAAAAAAAAAAACCTGAGAAATGGTGCAAAATCAGCATGGAGTAGTAAATGGTTAAAACGTGTTTATTAAGAGCAGTAAAATTGCGCTCACAAAAAGAGATGAGCTCAGGCGGGGAAATGTAGCTGTAATTTAAACCTAGAGAAGGGAGCCAGCAACTTTTAGTAGATCATAAGCTCAATAATGGCATGCAATGCCAAGCTGCGGTTTCCAAAGCGAGCAAAGTCCCTTCTTGTATTCAGAGAGGTATGGACTCCAGAGACAGAGATATAATTTTGCCCCTGTACATTAGTAAGACCTCATCTAGAATATGCAGTTCAGTTTTGGGCTCCAGTTCTCAAAAAGGATATCGGGGAACTGGAGAAAGTGCAGAGAAGGGCAACCAAACTGATAAGAGGCATGGAGGAGCTCAGCTATGAGGAAAGATTAGAAGAACTGAATTTATTCACTCTGAGAAGAGGAGAATAAGGGGGGATATGATCAACATGTACAAATATATAAGGGGTCCATATAGTGAACTTCGGTTGCGTTATTCACTTTAGGCTCATCGGAGGACAAGGGGGCACTCTTTTAGCCAGATTCACAAAGAGTTACGCCGGCGTATCAGTAGATACGCCGACGTAACTCTGAATCTAAACCGTCGTAAGTTTAAGTGTATTCTCAAACTGAGATACACTTAAACCTAGCTAAGATACGACGGCCTGCGCCGTCGTAGCTTGGCTGTCTAGTTCCGCCGGCCGCTAGGTGCGTGAACACTGATTTACGCCTAGAATGCGTAAATCAGCGAGATACGCCGATTCACGAACGTACGTGCGCCCGTCGCAGTAAAGATACGCCGTTTACGTAAGGCGTTTTCAGGCGTAAAGTTAGTCGAACAAATAGCTGGCCTGGTCAATGTTAAGTATGGCCGTCGTTCCCGCGTTGAATTTTGAAAAATTTACATCGTTTGCGGAAGTCGTCCGTGAATGGGGCTGGACGTAATTTACGTTCACGTCGAAACAAATACGTCCTTGCGGCGTACTTTGGAGCAATGCACACTGGGATGTGCCGTTCGTAAAAAAAACGTCAATCACGTCGGGTCACGAGTAATTTACATAAAACACGCCCCCCTCATCCTCATTTGAATTAGGCACGCTTACGCCGCCCCATTTAGGCTACGCCGCCGTAACTTAGGAGGCAAGTGCTTTGTGAATACAGCACTTGCCTCTCTGACTTACGGTGGCGTAGCGTAAATACGATGCGCTACACCGCCTCAAAGATGCGCCCGGCTACCTGAATCCAGCTATCTATGTCTAGAGGAAAAAAGATTTAATTTCCAGATACGGAAAGGTTTCTTCACAGTAAGAGCTGTGGAAATGTTGTCTAGACTCCCTCTAGAGGTGGTTCTGGCCAGCTTAGTAGAGAAGGGAGGGGGCGAGGCCGAGCCGTGGCTCCGTGTCAGAATGCACTCACCAGGAGGAAGGGGCCAGGAGCGCAAGCAGAAGACCTGAGAAGAGGAGGATCTGCACTGCTCTGTGCAACTCTACACAGAGAGGGGAAGTATAACATGTTTGTTATTTTTAAATTAAAAAAAACGAGACTTTAGTATCACTTTAAGAATAAGTAGACACCTAACATTACATTTTTGTTTTCCACCTTTCCTGCAGGTATCCTTTAATTGCTTTAATTGGGCTTTAAGTGCACCTGTGATATCCTGTTATGGTTGACTGCTGACAATAACAAGTCTCACATGTTCTGCACTATACTATAATGACCATCTCTGTGGCACTGCTAGGTAATGAGCAGCAATACAGGCATTCCAACATTGGCAGGTCAAAAGAGAATTTTCTGTACTTGCAGGGTCTATGAAGGAGAAGACATTCGCATATATACAGCATGTATGTCGTCCTCCCTCCCCCCAATGATGTGCCCTTAAGCAGCGGTCATCAACCCTGTCCTCAAAACCTGGCCTGTTAGTGGGCCCTATGTATAACCTTGGGGAAATACAGACTAGAATACTGCAATCCCTGAGCAGCAAATGATATCACATGTGATGTATTTCAGTTATCTTGCAAACCTGGCCTGTTAGTGGGTCCTGAGGACGGGGTTGATGACCACTGTCCTAAACAACCCTTTACTGAAGATTAGGGAGGCGCTCAGGCATGTTCATATCCTAGTTCCAACCCGCCTGACGCTATTCCTCTCACTGATGGGGGGGGGGGGGGCGTGCTATTCCTCCCACTGATGGGGGGTGGGCGTGCTATTCCTCCCACTGATGGGGGGCACTATTCCTCCCAGCTGATTGGGGGGGGGGCACTATTCCTCCCAGCTGATTGGGGGGGGGGGGGCGCTATGCCTCCCAGCTGATTGGGGGGGGGGGGGCGCTATGCCTCCCAGCTGATTGGGGGGGGGCGCTATGCCTCCCAGCTGATTGGGGGGGGGGGCGCTATGCCTCCCAGCTGATTGGGGGGGGGGGCGCTATGCCTCCCAGCTGATTGGGGGGGGGGCGCTATGCCTCCCAGCTGATTGGGGGGGGGCGCTATGCCTCCCAGCTAATTGGGGGGGGCGCTATGCCTCCCAGCTGATTGGGGGGGGGGGGCGCTATGCCTCCCAGCTGATTGGGGGGGGGGGGCGCTATGCCTACCTGCTGAGGCCAAACAGAGAGGGCACTATTGCTGCTGTCCGCAATGTAAGAAAAAAAAGCAAGGAGGGGGAGGCGCCGACCTGAGTGTAGTATTAAAATTATGACTTTAATAGGATGGGATTAAAAACACTTACAAGATGATAGAAGATGCATGCTCGTCAAAGTAAAGTGCAGTCTTGGCATTCCACATGGCAAGGCTTTCTCCTGGAGAACCAGTGTGATCCATTCCAGCCAGCTGCCCATTCCTTTCCAGCTATTCGGGACAGCGGTGGAACCCGGAGAGCCATGTGGAATGCCAGGACTGCACTTTACTTTGACTTGCATCTTCTATCATCTTGTAAGTGTTTTTAATCCTATCCTATTAAAGTCGTCATTTTAATACTACACTCAGGTCGGCGCCTCCCCCTCCCTGTTTTTTCCTTGCATGTATTGCATCTCCTGGACACACTCTGGAGGATGGCTGCCTTCCCTTTAACTCTTAATACCCCTTTCTTCTCCAACCACCCAACTTATGGATACCATGCAGCTATTACAGCCACAGACTATACTCCTAAGGGATTACTCTCTTTGGAGCGCCAGATAAACACTAACTATATTGCCACCAACGATTGGGGGCACTATTGCTCCCCCTGGCACCAACGATTGGGGGCACTATTGCTCCCCCTGGCACCAACGATTGGGGGCAGGTTCTAATTTGTCTGGCCACAGTCTCTAACCCCCCCCCCCCCCCCCCCCCAAAGTCTCTAAAGCACATTAACTGGACCTTTTTGTTTCGGAAAGTTTGGAGACCCCTAATCTACACCAACCATTCTCAACCTTTTGTTAACGCAGGGAAAAACTTGAAATAACTTTCCAGTCTCTGGGAACTACTGCAAAAAATGACTATATCTACAACTCATGATACATTAGTGTAATGGTCAATGGGAAGAATGCTCCTTACACTTGTGATCAGTGGGAAGAATGTCCTTTTCATTGGGGTTCAGTGGGAAGAATGCTCCTTACATTGGTGATCAGTGGGAAGAATGCTCCTTACATTGGTGATCAGTGGGAAGAATGTTCCTTACATTGGTGATCAGTGGGAAGAATGTTCCTTACATTGGTGATCAGTGAGAAGAATGTCCTTTACATTAGTGATCAGTGGGAAGAATGTTCCTTACATTGGTGGTCAGTGGGAAGAATGTCCCTTACATTGGTGATCAGTGGGAAGAATGTCCCTTACATTGGTGATCAGTGAGAAGAATGTCCCTTACATTGGTGATCAGTGAGAAGAATGTTCCTTACATTGGTGGTCAGTGGGAAGAATGTTCCTTACATTGGTGATCAGTGGGAAGAATGTCCCTTACATTTTGTGATCAGTGGGAAGAATTCTCCTTACATTGGTGATCAGTGGGAAGAATGTCCCTTACATTGGTGATCAGTGGGAAGAATGTCCCTTACATTGGTGGTCAGTGGGAAGAATGTCCCTTACATTGGTGATCAGTGGGAAGAATGCTCCTTACATTGGTGATCAGTGGGAAGAATGTCCCTTACATTGGTGATCGGTGGGAAGAATGCTCCTTACATTGGTGGTCAGTGGGAAGAATGCTCCTTACATTGGTGATCAGTGGGAAGAATGTTCCTTACATTGTTGATCAGTGGGAAGAATGTCCTTACATTGGTGGTCAGTGGGAAGAATGTTCCTTACATTGGTGATCAGTGGGAAGAATGCTCCTTACATTGGTGATCAGTGGGAAGAATGTTCCTTACATTGGTGATCAGTGGGAAGAATGTTCCTTACATTGGTGATCAGTGAGAAGAATGTCCTTTACATTAGTGATCAGTGGGAAGAATGTTCCTTACATTGGTGGTCAGTGGGAAGAATGTCCCTTACATTGGTGATCAGTGGGAAGAATGTCCCTTACATTGGTGATCAGTGAGAAGAATGTCCCTTACATTGGTGATCAGTGGGAAGAATGTCCCTTACATTGGTGATCAGTGGGAAGAATGCTCCTTACATTGGTGATCAGTGAGAAGAATGTTCCTTACATTGGTGATCAGTGGGAAGAATGCTCCTTACATTGGTGATCAGTGGGAAGAATGTTCCTTACATTGGTGATCAGTGGGAAGAATGTTCCTTACATTGGTGATCAGTGGGAAGAATGCTCCTTACATTGGTGATCAGTGGGAAGAATGCTCCTTACATTGGTGATCAGTGAGAAGAATGTTCCTTACATTGGTGATCAGTGGGAAGAATGTTCCTTACATTGGTGGTCAGTGAGAAGAATGTTCCTTACATTGGTGGTCAGTGGGAAGAATGTCCCTTACATTGGTGATCAGTGGGAAGAATGCTCCTTACATTGGTGATCAGTGGGAAGAATGTCCCTTACATTGGTGATCAGTGGGAAGAATGTCCCTTACATTGGTGGTCAGTGGGAAGAATGCTCCTTACATTGGTGATCAGTGGGAAGAATGTCCCTTACATTGGTGATCAGTGGGAAGAATGCTCCTTACATTGGTGATCAGTGGGAAGAATGTCCCTTACATTGGTGATCAGTGGGAAGAATGTTCCTTACATTGGTGGTCAGTGGGAAGAATGCTCCTTACATTGGTGATCAGTGGGAAGAATGTCCCTTACATTGGTGATCGGTGGGAAGAATGTTCCTTACATTGGTGATCAGTGGGAAGAATGTTCCTTACATTGGTGATCAGTGAGAAGAATGTCCTTTACATTAGTGATCAGTGGGAAGAATGTTCCTTACATTGGTGGTCAGTGGGAAGAATGTCCCTTACATTGGTGATCAGTGGGAAGAATGTCCCTTACATTGGTGATCAGTGAGAAGAATGTTCCTTACATTGGTGATCAGTGGGAAGAATGTCCCTTACATTGGTGATCAGTGGGAAGAATGCTCCTTACATTGGTGATCAGTGGGAAGAATGTTCCTTGCATTGGTGATCAGTGGGAAGAATGTCCCTTACATTGGTGATCAGTGAGAAGAATGTTCCTTACATTGGTGATCAGTGGGAAGAATGTCCCTTACATTGGTGATCAGTGGGAAGAATGTTCCTTACATTGGTGATCAGTGAGAAGAATGTTCCTTACATTGGTGATCAGTGGGAAGAATGTCCCTTAAATTGGTGATCAGTGGGAAGAATGTTCCTTACATTGGTGATCAGTGGGAAGAATGTTCCTTACATTGGTGATCAGTGGGAAGAATGTTCCTTACATTGGTGATCAGTGGGAAGAATGTTCCTTACATTGGTGATCAGTGAGAAGAATGTCCTTTACATTGGTGATCAGTGGGAAGAATGTTCCTTACATTGGTGATCAGTGGGAAGAATTGCACCGTTGCAAATCGCTAAAAAGGTTAATGGTATTAGTGGGAACTCGTCTGAGAGGCAGAAATTGCTTAAGGAACCCCCAGCAACCTCTGGAGGAACCTTAGTTGAGAAACAGTCTATCAGTCACCTTCCATTTGCTGGAGGGGGATGGGCTGTCTCCTGAGGTTCTGTGGTGTCACAGGTGACTCATGCAGAGGAACGAGGCAGCAGACAGAAATCGCACTTGGTGCTTTGGTTTGAGGCAAGTACACATAGAGGGATATCCTTTGTTCGTTTTTCATATCTGGAGTTTACAATCATTTTAAGGGTTGTTCTATATTACGTGTTTTTTTTTTTTTTTTTTTTTCTGCTTTGCCTACTGTTAATGCGACTTTTATAACTATTGTAAGGTTTTGTTTTTTCCTCCTTAATAAAATACTGGAAGCCGGTGTAACACATTATCATGCCCCAGAAAACAGATTTTCTTCTCATTTGATGTTTCACTTTTTATAAACCATTTTGAGAATGTTCTATGTGACCATTATTAAGATTTGGTCTAGATGTACTGACCTCCGGCACACTTCTCTCCCCCCCCCCCCCCACACACACACCACCTCCTGTTTATCTCCTTCTTTTAAATCCATGCTTTCTCTCCTAGATACGCCAGCCTGTATTTCTGTTGTGCGGTTGAAGATCAGGATAATGAGCTGCTGACCCTGGAGCTAATCCACCGATACGTGGAACTGCTGGACAAATATTTTGGCAGCGTAAGTGTTATCTGTGAGACGCACTATGCCAAAGGGTGGGGGTGGGTGGGGGGGATAAGAGCCAGACGTGGGTGTAGAAAGAAAAGGATGAAGGATATCAGTTCTGATGTATTCCACAAGCTGCAGTCCTTCTACTGTTCCCCAACTTCAACATAACCATTTACTTTAAAAGGGAACTCTACCTTCGTGGCGCAAAAACATGGCAAAAAAAAATATATATAATTGCAACACAAGTCATATATTGTAATTTTAATGTTAAGGCCCCTTTCATACTTGTCTGACTTTTCCTGCGACTTTGGACATCGGCGTGGCATGGCAAGTCGTAACCCCATGATTCCCAATGATGACCATTCATATTTGTGTGACTTCGAGTTGTACCTGTACTACTTCGGTCCAACTTTGATGTGAGTTTAGTTCCATAGACCTGAAGTTTACATGGGCATTCCCTGAAATCGTGGCAAAATGGCGGCTGTAAAATGGTATGACTTTCAAGTCGCTGCAGTGTGAAAGGGCCCTAAAAAATTCCCCCCCCCCCCCCCCTTTTTCTTTTCCTTTACTTTTTTTTTTTTTTTTCCTTTTTTCTTTTCTTTTTCTATCTTTCCCTTTTCCTTTTTTTTTTTTTTTACTTTTTCCCTTCCTTTCCTTTCCTTTCCTTTTTTACTTTTTTCCTTGCCTTTCCTTTCCTTTTTCCTTTCTTTTCCTTTCCTTTCCTTTCCTTTCCTTTCCTTTCCTTTTTTTTCTTTTCCTTTTTCCTTTTTCCTTTTTCCTTTTTCCTTCTTCCTTTTTCCTTTTTCCTTTTTCCTTCTTCCTTTTTCCTTCTTCCTTTTTCCTTCTTCCTTTTTCCTTTCCTTTTTCCTTTTTCCTTTTTCCTTTTTCCTTTTTCCTTTTTCCTTTTTCCTTTTTTTTTTTTTTTTCCTTTTTCCTTTCCTTTTTTCCTTTTTCCTTTCCTTTTTCCTTTTTCCTTTCCTTTCCTTTCCTTTTTTTTTTTTTTCTTTTCCTTTTTTCCTTTCCTTTGGGTTGAGGTGAGGACTTTGTGTAGGCCAGTCAAGTTCCTCCACCCCAAACTCGCTCATCCATGTCTTTATGGACCTTTTTTTTTTTTTTCCTTTTCCTTTTCCTTTTTCTTTTCCTTTCCTTTTTCCTTTCTTTTCCTTTCTTTTCCTTTCCTTTTTCCTTTCCTTTTTTCCTTTCCTTTCCTTTTTTTTTTTTTTTCTTTCCTTTTTTCCTTTCCTTTTTTCCTTTCCTTTGGGTTGAGGTGAGGACTTTGTGTAGGCCAAGTCAAGTTCCTCCACCCCAAACTCGCTCATCCATGTCTTTATGGACCTTGCTTTGTGCACTGGTCTAAATCATTTGGTGGAAGGGGGATTATGGTGCGGAGTTGTTTTTCAGGGGTTGGGTTGGCCCCTTAGTTCCAGTGAAGGGAACTCTTAAGGCGTCGGCATACCAAGACATTTTGGACAATTTCATGCTCCCAACTTTGTGGGAACGGTTTAGGGATGGCCCGTCCAACACACCAGTGCACAAAGCAAGGTCCATAAAGACATGGATGAGCGAGTTTGGGGTGGAGGAACTTGTCTGGCCTGCACAGGGTCGTGACCTCAACCCGTTAGAACACCTTTGGGATGCATTGAAGCGGAGACTGCGGGCCAGGCCTTCTTTGTGAGGTCAGGCACTGACGTTGGGTCAGTGCCTGACCTCACAAATGCGCTTCTGGAAGAATGGTCAAACATTCCCATAGACACACTCCTAAACCTTGTGGACAGCCTTCCCAGAAGAGTTGAAGCTGTTATAGCTGCAAAGGGTGGGCCAACTCAATATTGAACCCTACGGACTAAGACTGGGATGCCATTACAGTTCATGTGCGTATAAAGGCAGGTGTCCCAATACTTTTCACAATATAGTGTATCAATCTGTGGTGCTTCAGAAAGTGCTATGTGCTGGTAACTTCAAATACTTCAAACATCAAGTGCTCTGTGTGCAGGTCACCGATCTGTGCTCGCCTCCTTTGCCTTCACTCACCAGACCCAAGATGTTCTCCTCGCATTGTATATATCCACAGCTGTTTTTCTCTGGCAATCTCCACTGTGCTTCACCGGATCAGAACTTTTATGCTTTCTTTTCATATGCCCATAACGTTCTTTCAAGTTGTCTCCACTAGTAATATACCTCTCCTCTGCTGCCACTTCCATAAATGTCTCCTCTCTACTTGGTACAGTCATCCTGCCCATTCACAATTTGAATCTTGGCTGGTATCTGCTGAACCGGAAGAGATTCAAACTTTGTATTGCCGGCTTAAAGGGGTTGTAACGTCAAAAGTTTCTTTTTGTCTTGATGCATTCTATGCATTAAGATAAAATGCCTTGTGTGTGCAGCAGCCCCACCTGGCCCCCTTTAATACTTACCTGAGCCCCATCTTGATCCAGCGATGTTGCATTAGAGACTCGGCTGTTCGGGACTTTCTCTCCTGATTGTCAGGCTTTGACAACAGCGGGAGCCAATAGCGCCGCTGCTGTGTCTTAGCCAATCAAAGCCAGCCAATCAGGAGAGAGAGGGGACGGGGCTGAACCACAGATTCGTGTCTGAATGGACACACGGAGCTGCAGCTCAGCTTCGGTGCCTCCATAGCAATCTGCTTGCTATTGGGGCACTCAACAGGAGGCAGGTGCCAGGATCACAGAAGAGGTACCCAAGAAAAGGAGAACCTGGGCTGCTCTGTGCAAATCCATTGCACAGGACAGGTAAGTATAACATGTTTGATGTTTGTTTTTTTTAAAGACTTTACAAGTTTGGCCATATAGGAAAATTGAAAGATGTGACAAGATCATCAACAATCCATTTCACAACCCACTATGATAGATGAAATTCTAGTTAAACCAAAGGACTCCAAGAGGAGAGAAACCTATTTCTGATATAAAGTCTATAGAAGTGAATGTTGATTGTCTGTAATACACCGAGCAGCTATTGTCACTTATAAGCTGCAACCTTGTCATCCTAAAAGGTGAAATCCTCCACCGCAAGAGAGCCACCCAGTCTCTGAACATCGCCAAATTAAAGCCCCACCCAACTGTAAAAGGAAGTGGGTTTTTTTTTTTTTTATCAGAATTTTTTTTTTTATTGTGTCAGTTGCACAAAAGAAAATTCAATCAGTATATACAGCAAGACCCCTTTCACACTGGGGGCGTTTTGTAGGTGCTATAGCGTTAAAAATAGCGCCTGCAATCTGCCCTAAAAGAGCAGAGGGCTTTCACACTGGAGCGGTGCACTGACAGGGCCTCAGGAAAAGTCCTGACAGCAGCTTCTTTGGAGCACATTAGCAGCGGTGAACTCACCGCTGCTAATGCGCTTCTGCCCATTGAAATCGATGGGCAGCGCTGCAGTACCGCCGGCAATACGCCGCTGTAGCGGTGCATTGCGGGTGGTTTGAACCCTTTCTCGGCCACTAGCGGGGGTTAAAAGTGCCCCGCTAGTGATACCGTAACGTTGACTGTTGGGTCTTCAACAATTTTATCTTGGTTAGTCGTCCAGTGAAAAAAAGACATGGAACCATTCTTGAATTCTTCGGCCAGAAGCCCGTAAATTGTAGGCCATAAAGATATCGTATAGGTTCTAGTTTTAGAAACACTATGAAGTTATATCTGTAGAAGCCAATACAGGACTAATTGGGGAAGGTGCAAAGCCTGGAGTGTCCCACCATGGCTGCCATATTTAAATAAAAATGGTAGTACCGTTTGTTTTGTTACATTGATTTTTCTTTGATAAGAATGGCATTTACCCGTTCAATCCACTCTTTGGTCGTTTGGAATCTGCGGCGATGGCCATAAACGAGATTTGCTTGCGAGCAATATACAGTAATCAAAGTACTGCCACATTATTTGGAGGGGTAAAACGTTCCTCATCAACTGCGCCTAGTAAACAAGTCGCTGGATGTAACGGAACAGAGGGTTTGGTAAACTGTACAGGGTGGGCCATTTATATGGATACACCTTAATAAAATGGGAATGGTTGGTGATTTTAACTTCCTGTTTGTGGCACATTGGTATATGTGAGGGGGGGAAACTTTTCAAGATGGGTGGTGACCATGGCGGCCATTTTGAATCCAACTTTTTTGTTTTTTTCAATAGGAAGAGGGTCATGTGACACATCAAACTTATTCGGAATTTCACAAGAAAAACGATGGTGTGCTTGGTTTTAACCACTTAACCCCCGGACCATATTGCTGCCCAAAGACCAGAGGACTTTTTGCGATTCGTGACTGCGCCGCTTTAACTGACAATTGCGCGGTCGTGCGACGTGGCTCCCAAACAAAATTGGCGTCCTTTTTTTCCCACAAATAGAGCTTTCTTTTGGTGGTATTTGATCACCTCTGCGGTTTTTATTTTTTGCGCTATAAACAAAAATAGAGCGACAATTTTGAAAAAAAATAATATTTTTTACTTTTTGCCATAATAAATATCCCCCAAAAATATATAAAAAAAACGTTTTTTATCCTCAGTTTAGGACGATACGTTTTCTTCTACATATTTTTCGCGTTTATCGAAAATAAGCGTTTATCGATTGGTTTGCGCAAAAGTTATAGCGTTTACAAAATAGGGGGTATTTTTATGGCATTTTTATTAATATATTTTTTTTTACTAGTAATGGCGGCGATCAGCGATTTTTTTTTCGGTACTGCGACATTATGGCGGACACTTCGGACACTTTTGACACATTTTTGGGACCATTGGCATTTTTATAGCGATCAGTGCTATAAAAATGCATTGGATTACTATAAAAATGCCACTGGCAGTGAAGGGGTTAACACTAGGGGGCGGGGAAGGGGTTAAGTATGTTCCCTGGGTGTGTTCTTACTGTGGGCGGGGGGGGGTGGCCTCACTAGGGGAAACACTGATCCTCTGTTCATACATTGTATGAACAGAAGATCAGCATTCCCCCCCCCCCGACAGGACCGGGAGCTGTGTGTTTACACACACAGCTCTCGGTCCCCGCTCTGTAACGAGCAATCGCGGGTGCCCCTAGTGGCAGCTCAAAGAGCAGACGTTATACTACGTGCTCTCGCCCAGGAGAGCCGACCTGCCGCCGTAGAATGACGGTGCGCGGTCGGCTAGTAGTTAACGTAACTTTATTCTTTCATGAGTTATTTACAAGTTTCTGACCACTTATAAAATGTGTTCAATGTGCTCTCCAGTGACATGCGGCGAGTGCTACGCTGTGGGCTCTTGCTGAATGAAGCTAGGACAGCCACTGATGTTTCTTCATTAGTGACAGATTTCATGCGTCCACATTTTGGCAAATCCAACACTGAACCAGTTTGACGAAACTTAGCAAGCAGTTTGCTAACTGTAGCATGGGAGATGGGTGGTCTTGTAGGCTGTCTTGCATTGATATCTGCTGCAATGACCCGGTTACTGCGTTCACCAGACATCAACACAATTTCTATCCGCTCCGCACGTGTTAACCTCAGCGACATGTCAATGGCTGTAAACAAAGAGAAACTTGTAAATAACTCATGAAAGAATAAAGTTACGTTAAAACACCGTTGTTTTTCTTGTGAAATCTCGAATAAGTTTGATGTGTCACATGACCCTCTTCCTATTGAAAAAAACAAAAGTTGGATTCAAAATGGCCGACTTCAAAATGGCCGCCATGGTCACCACCCATCTTGAAAAGTTTCCCCCCCTCACATATACTAATGTGCCACAAACAGGAAGTTAATAATCACCAACCATTCCCATTTTATTAAGGTGTATCCATATAAATGGCCCACCCTGTAGATCTAATATTTTGGTCAAATCTTTCCAGTATCTGAAACGTGTTGGGCAGCGCCACAACAGGTGTACGTGGTTTCTCTTTAGCTCCCACACATTTGAGGCACAAAGGAGATTCCATTCTACCCCACCTGTGGAGCGGCACTGATGTGCGGTGTGTTCTGTGCAATTAGCTGGGAGAGTCCTGCATGAAGGAGAGACTGAGGTGATCGGCATGGACTGCAGAGTTCCCAATCCTCGCCTCCAATCTCGCCCAAGTCTTGTTCCCATCTATGTCTACATGATAATCTAGCTGCATCCTGTATCCGTGAGGAGAGAGTAGTGCATATCTGCGAAATCATTCCCTTTTTGTTCTGTGTAGCAGAAGCCCTGGAAGGATTTGCCCCCTTAATGACCAGGCCATTTTTTGTGATACAGCACTGCGTCGCTTCAACTGACAATTGCGCGGTCGTCCGATATACCCAAAATGTATGTCCTTCCCCCCCCCCCCCTAACAAATGGAGCATTCTTTTGGTGGTATTTGATCCCCTCTGCGGTTTTTAGCCACTTAAGACCCGGACCATTATGGAGGTTAAGGACCATGCCCCTTTTTGCGATTCGGCACTGCGTCGCTTTAACTGACAATTGTGCGGTCGTGCAATGTGGCTCCCAAACAAAATTGGCGTCCTTTTTTTCCCACAAATACAGATTTCTTTTGATGGTATTTGATCACCTCTACGGTTTTTATTTTTTGCGCTATAAACAAAAATAGAGCGACAATTTTGAAAAAAAAATCAATACTTTTTGCTATAATAAATATCCCCCAAAAATATATAAAATAAAAAAAAAATTTCCTCAGTTTAGGCCGATACCTATTCTTCGACATTTTTTTTTGGTAAAAAAAAATCGCAATAAGCGTTTATCGATTGGTTTGCGTCTACAAAATAGGGGATAGTTTTAGGACATATTTTTTATTAATATTTTTTTTTCTTTTACTAGTAATGACGGCTGTAACGGTCAGGGGTTAACGCGTTACGGTATTCCATTCCACCAACCCACGACAGCTTATCGACACTTCACAATCCAGCAGACAGGACCCATTGGATTTCCCCCAGAAAACGAGACACACCGCTCTGTTCTCTGGTTCCAAACAAATGACACTTTAATGGGGAACCTCGGGCTTCTTATATACAGTCAGTAATAAATGAACAATGGCTTAACTCCACCCACAACATAACACAAGGAACTCAATACACATTTTTAGTCAGACTTTCTGGCGCCGATATGAGCTAATTACTAACCATTTACCCAGACGAGGTGACTCCGAGATAAGCTCTTTTCACCTCAATACAATACACATTCCTTTAGTAAACATAAGTCAGACATCTGACCTTTTAGGTTGTGCTAACTCACAACACACATTATCATCAATAGAACTTTCACACAATACAGTGTTAATTAGCATCACACAATGAACAGGTTATTAGAAGCCAAACTAAGGTTAATGTACATGACAGTAGCAGACTTAGTTCCACATTGAATGAATCACTGTCCTATTGACCTGTTGGGTTCAGAATTAACCACCTGTAATATTTCAAGATATCCTGTAATACATTGTGAATTATTACTGTCCCATCATGTAATTCAAGATATAATTTCTCAGTCATCCTATGCCCCTAGTTGACATGGGATGACCCTAGACACAAGCTGAAACAGGAGTACCTTCAAGAGCCTCTGGGTCCCACGGGCCATACCGTTACAGCGTTACAGTTTTTGTTTGTTTTTTCGTGAATGCGACATTATGGCGGACACTTTTGACACATTTTTGGGACCATTGTCATTTTCACAGCGCTATAAAAATGCACCGATTACTGT